>NC_041390.1:459214655-459234793 GCF_002162155.2 Triticum dicoccoides
CCAACGCCCCGCCACCGCCGACGACCACCGCCCCCATCCTGAACCCTAAGATAGATAGTGGGGTACCTCTCCGGCGAGCCCCCCTCCCTGCTGCGGCTGTTTCTTCCTTCACCCCGGCGGCATCGGAGTGAAGTGTAGCTAAATCGGAGCAGCATCGCAAGCAAGAGCAAGAGCGAGAGCAGCAGCACGAGCAAGAGCAATAGCAAGAGCAGACCAGGTAGGGGACCGAGAGCAAGAGCAGAGCAGCAGCGCGAGCGAGAGGTAAAGCAGCAGCAGGTCCTACTGATGTGGACATCTCCGCCGAGGGAGCAACGTCGTGGAGGACGTGGCCGGCGATGTCGCCGTGGATGGATCTGTGCCGTGTCGGCTCGAGACCGAGCGCTGGCAGCACCGTGAGATCGTGTACAACCTCTTTGGTGGCGCCGATTAGGCCGCAGCTTCATCCGAGGAAACGGTGATGATGATGCTCTTCCGGTGGTGCAGGTGAAGACAGCGGTGTGGGAATGGAGGTGGCGCGAAAGACGAGGGGAACGTCGGGGCAGCTCCTTGGAGGTGGAGGACGGGGTGGCGGAACCGGCGGGACGATGAGATCGACGATGGATCCTCATCCGGAACGGTGGATGAGGGACGTCGAGGTGTTGCTATGGACGACGGCGTCGGGGAAGAGGCTCCGGCTGGGTGGCGGACGGAGCAGGGTGTGGGGTTTCATCGCAGGTTTTCGCGGCCTCGATGTACGAATGGGTGGGCGGATGGGATGGCAGTGGGGAACCATGGCTTAGAGACGCGCTTGTCCGAAATGTGGGGTAAGTTATGAAGGTACCCCCACCGATTTGAGGCGGTTCTTTTGGTTCAGGGGTACCACGGGCGTTTCACGTGTCGGGATTTCACAGGAGGTGAGAGTTTTCGCGCGTGTTGTAATTTCGGAATAGCAAGGCATGGGTTGAGATGGAGGGAGTTGTCGGAGCACAACGAGACAAAGATATATCTTAAATATTTCGGGCTAACAAGGCGCGGGTTGAAGAGGCGGGAGTTTCCCAGCACAATAGACAGAGACGCTAGCTTGAATTTTCGGCATAACAAGGCGCGGCTTGAAATTTCGAAAGAACAAGCTTAACATGTACCCAAAAAAAGACAATTTGCACCTCAACACGCACAACACACACAAACACCATTTAGACTAGAGTAAGGTACACGTGCATTGCACGCATGAGATTTGGCAACCAAACTATGAATAAATACCACATTATAGCATGCAAGATTTGAGTCATATATGCATGATGCAGATGTTCGTTTAATTCTTCTAGTTCATTTCATTCAAAATCATCTAGTTTTTATAAGAAAGCTAATCTATTTTAAGATTCATGGAATTGTGCATTGTAAGACATAAAGTAAAAACAAATAATGGCAAATCATGTAGAAAAACATTTGGGCAATTCTGATACGGAAGATTCTAGAACAAATAAGAAGTGCTTGTGTTTTGATGTTTGTGCATTATTCTTAAGTTCAACCATGGAGTCTTCTAGATTATACATGTGGCAAAATCTGGTGGAATCTAGATGATATTCATCGGCCAGTAGTGCTCAAATTTGCCATCTTTGGACCATCGGATTCGCCTCATCCAACGACCATCTTTCAAAGTTAAAGTTACCCGCACACAATATAAAAAATACATAAAATATAATATATATATATATATATGTGTGTGGGTATAGATATAGATATGTGATGCAAAAGCCGCCCATCATCTCCAATTAGAATAGTGTGTCCATGCACGGATGCGACGTGCCCAAATGATGTATGCCATCGGTATCTCAAATTCAAATCAGTCTGACCTTGTTCAATGTGTATACATTACAACATGCTCGTTTCCAAACCACACCGCGCAGATCTCCGTTATATTCATGCATGCATGGGTTTCAAACATCAGGATCTCTTATTCAAATATTTGAATTCAACTTTACATTGATTGTGACCTCACCTATTCAGCTATTCTTTTACACCCACACAGTAGTCTTCTCTTTATAATTGTACCACTAACCTTCTCTCGTGCATGCATGCACACACACTACCAGTCGGCATTATCCATCGCACGCATGCAATCTTTTTCTTCAGGTCGGTCTCCCATGAAGGCACACACCAACACACATCCCCCTCTCCATCATATTGGGCATTCTTTATCTCTCATGCGTGCATGCGCAACGATCGATGTTCCTCTATGTATGTGTGTATATATCTAGGTCTTTCATAGTTTTCCACACAAACCGATCAATCGATATATCCAGTGAGGTCTCACCCTCTTTCCCACGTCCACATCGATCAATCTATACCTCTCTATATAGGATTAACATATATAGCTAATACACCCACATTAATTATGTATCCAACGTCCCCCTCTCATCATCCATGCCTTCCGCTTCATCTCTCAGACGCGTGCACAATGGCGAAGACAGGGGGCAGTAAGGGCCCTGCCCCCTCCCCCCTAACATCACTATATATCAAGGCTAATATGAATGTGATCATTAGACAATTGCTGCTAAAAATGGTTTAAGTTCATGAATTGACCCTCCTCGTAAAGGATTAGCAATGCTTGGCCCCCTAGCTCATTTATTTTTCATGGCTCCGCCACTGCGCGCATCAGCGCACGTGTTCGCCCTCTCTCTCTAAATATCGATCTCGCACTTGTGCATTCCTTCATAGTCTCCCTCCACTCGGCCCCTCGCACCATCTTCTAGCCCCCACCGGATTTTGCCACATGTACAATCTAGCAGACTCCATGGTTGAACTTAAGCATAATGCACAAACCTCAAAACAACAGTGGTTCTCTTTTGTTCTAGAATCTTCTGTATCATAACTGCCCAACTTTTTTCTAGTTGAATTGCCATTATTTGTTTTTACTTTATGATTTACAACGCACAATTCCATGAATCATAAAATAGATTAAGGGCTTCTTTGATTCAAAGGATTCTCAAAGGAATTTTGGAGGATTCTAATCATTAGGAATTTTCCCTATCTTGGTTGTTTGATTCGTAGGATTGTAAACCATAGGAATTTTTCCATATGATTCATTTGCACTAGATTTCATGGGAAACATCCCATCCACTCAAACCTCTTTGAAAGAGTTCTACGTTTTTTCTATGCACAATCAAACACTCGTACAATCCTGTAGGATTCAACACGACATTCCACTATAACCCCATGTTTTTCCTATTCCCGCGTTCTTAGCTTTTTTATAAAAACTAATTGATTTTGAATGAGATGAACTATAAGAATTAAATGAAGGGCAACATCAGGCATATATGACTCAGAGCTTACATGCTATAGTGTGGTATTTATTCATAATTTGGTTGCAAAATCTTATGCGTGCAATGCATGTGTACCTTACTAGTACTTCGAGTATGTGCAAAACACGTAAATTAGAATACCAATGGCACACTACATAGTGTCTCTCTTACAGTTCATGAAGCCACGTGGCACATGTGTAGGCGTTGTCGCGACCTCCTTGCGTGGATTGATCACAGTGACGTGATGCTGGTTCTAGAAGAATGTACTCGTCCTCCGTGAGCCATACTGGCGGTACATGCACGAAGCGAAGATGTGCACGCGCGCCATGCACGCACTCATTCCTCGCACGCACACGCGGGTACACGGGTGGACGCAATTTTGTACCAAGATCCACCCCATGTGATAATTTGACGCGTGTAAAGTCGTTCACTTCATTGATGGTCAATTAATACAGCGCATGCAAATTGAGTGGACGTGAGGGTGGAAGAAAGACATTATTACTCCACTGCGTGCATGCGAGTAGTTAAATCGTGGGTTGCTTGTAGTACTTCCATTGGTCTCCTTCGTATTTTGTGCCAATTTTTGACAGTAACATAATATTTACGCATTTGCGCAGTGTAGTAGTACTTGAAATTTATGTTCCGCTAAACTCATCGGAAGCCGTTTCGGGCCTCAAAACCAAAACCATCAATTAATCTTTACCTTGTTCCCATCACATTTGAAAGCCTGCTCACACCTACTAGTAGTACGTACCAAACTTGAACGTGTTCCCACTATGCAGGTATTAGTACTAGTGCTAGTACTTAGGTTATAAAAAGGGGAACTACCTAACCGAAAATCACTCTACCTTTCCTCCTCATAAGTGCTTCTTCTTCTTCCATCGTTGCCATGGCCGGTGAGCAGAGCTCTAGGTCGAGAACTACTTGTAACAAGGGAGCGGCAACCAAGGCTGTGGAAAAAAAGAGAGGGCTCACCGCCACGCAGAGACCTCGAAAGATCTCTCACGGGCAGGCAATGGCTCCCAGGAGCGCCCTAGCCGCGGAGGCGAACATGCCGAGCCGGTGGAGCTGGAGTCGTTATCCCTCGACGGCATGCCCGATAGGCTCAATAAGCAGAAGGAGTTCATCCAAGGCTTGATGGAGTTGCTGAAGGAGAGTCTCGACGACATGCCCGCTGAGCTCACTTAGCAGGGGGAGTTGACCGCCGGCTTGGTGATGCTGCTGAAGAAGAGCATTGCCTCGGAGAAGAAGGCGACGGTGAAATCCTGCGACTTCGGGAGGACAATGCGAAGCTCTGCCACGAGATTGACCTGTTGAAGGAGAAGAACACCGGCTGGAAGAAGCTGCATGAGAATAGTAGTTCCTCGATGAAGATGCTGCAGGCCCTCGCCGTGGAACAGAAGGAAGAGTTGGCGAAGCTCCGCATCGAGCACCCGGCTGCTGTCAAGGTACGTAATATGGCCGTGGAATAGATGATGAAGGCTCGCGTTGAGAAATGCCGCGTCATGGACACAATGATGAAGATGGCGGAGGAGACGCTCAAGGAGATGGAGGTCGTGGAGGCGATGAAGAAGCAGTTACGACTCCGCGGCGAATAGAACAATGCTAACAATGAGATGACTAGCAAATTAGATCATTTTTTATCACCATATGGCACTGGGCTGCCGTGTTTCGTGCTCCTCCGTCGCAATACTACTCCAGTGGAAAACTTGAGTATACCGCGCGGTTCTTTTCTCCTCCTCGATCAGGTCGTCGGCGCATTTATACGAGTAGTCAAATCACAAGGCCCCGCCTTCCAGCAGTAATGAGCCGTAAAATCACAAAGGCCCTCGCCTCTCGTGAAACCGACCAAGCTAGACTGCCCCGCCCTCTAGCCTTTTAAAAAATGTATACTTTTGTACAGCGGTAGTATCGATGGATTGCGCCATGGAGCAAAACTTGAAATTAAAAAAAGGTGGTACATATAGAGAGCGCCCGTCGCCAAATTATGCATATAGTACTATTAAAAAGGCTAGTCACAATAATGGTGTCCAGCACAACCCACCCCTCAAATAAAACTAAGAGGGTGCTTGGATACGTTTTAGTCCCATGACTAAAAGTAGTGGGACTAAAATATGCTAGCCTCACCCATGCTTGGATCCAAATACTAAAAAGGCTAAAATCAAGTTAATGAGCATTTATTATCCTCCAAACCCTCCAATCCAGAACTCGCCTGTGTTAAAGGAGAGGAGTTAAATGAGTAGAGAGAGGACTAGTCCACATTTTAGTAGGGGTACCCCTGACTAAAAAAATTAGTCTCAAGACTAGTTTTAGCCCCTCTTTAGTCAGGGGTGCTTGGAACTTTAGCCTCTTAAAGAGACTATTTTTAGTGAGACTAAAATAAGTCCCTTGGATCCAAGCACCCTCTAAGCATCCTGGAATTCTTTGACAAAACTAAGCACCCTGAAATTCTTTGACAACTAAACTGCTGGCTATATGATGTTGGCCATATATATTGTACGTATATAATGTGAAGAAATGAGTGGTAGTACTATACCAACTAAAAGGTGAAATGTAAGAAATACTAGTATGTACGTACTGAAGAGTTAAAGTAACAAGAATAAACATAACATAGTTCTGCTGGGGGCTTAGCACAACACACCCCTCAAATTAAATTAAGCACACCTGAAATTAAACTTTGCAACTATTCCGGTAGACACTGCATTAGAACCACCATGAGCAAAAACACTGCCACCTTACTCGGAGTCCTCGTCCACGTCCTCGACTTCGTCCTTGTCCCTGTTCCTCTTGGCCGATACTTTTTTGCTTGAACCGCACACTTGGCTGTTGCTCTTCATCCAACCGTTGTAGATATTGAAGCAAAGGTAGCCATCCATTGCAGCGTAGTGGATGTGGTCTATATCTAGTACATTCCGCTGCCATGCATGACGATGAAACGTGTAATGAGGTTTCTCCAGTTTACCGTACGAAGGATGAACCATGGCTCCTGCCAGGGTCAGCATTGAAGGCTGACGATTGGACACCAGCCGATTCTTCTGGAGGTCGAAGGTGTTGCCTACAACGAGGCCTATCCGATGCAGGACTTCTTTGTCGTTACCAAAGTCTACAGTAATGAATTTGACTAGGTTGCTCTTGAGGAAGTCCTTAAAATCCTAGCACTCAACGTCGGCATGGCATATGTGGTAGACCAAGCATAAGTCATGCACGCAAACCTGGATCACGGCGGGCTTCTTCCTCTCTTCGTCCTTTAGATCCTTATCTTGTCCCAGGACTGTGGTGTACTCAACATCTAGCCCAGCGACCCACTCATCATCTGAGTCTTCGAACATGCGTCTGAAGCGAGAAAGGGATCCTTTCACCGTCGCGGAAGAACGGGTGTAGATGACGTCGAACTCATCGCTGGTGATGGTTCTAACCTGGTACTCATAGCCGATCGTGGAGATTTGGGACGCCATGGATTTGGGAGGAGGGTTAGGATTAGTGGAACTGTCGTAATGTGAATGGACGGGACGACTAGGAGCGAACCGCCGTAGTATTGAAGGACGTGCGGGGACGAGTAGGAGCGAACTGCTAGCGTGCGAACGGCAGGGTAGTGGCTTTCCATTCTCCCATGATACGGGCTTCCGAGAGCCCTTGGATCTAAGATCGAACGGTTGCATGGCGTGATTCTAGACCTATGGGTGAATATCCTATCCTGGAGGGTTATTCTGCAAATTTTTAGCAACTTAGCATGCGGCCGTTTGATCTCAGATCCAAGGGCTGCCAGCAGCCCGTATCATGGTTGTGCCTACCACGACCGACGCGTCGCTCGCGCAGTCGCGCCCTTGGAGATTTAACACGGTGCATTAGGCTATCTGATGTTGGCATGCCATACATAGTCATCACTTAGTCACTCATACTACAACAAGGTTGGCTATAAGTGTATTTTTTTACTCCTCTCTATCTCTTTCTTCATACTCAAGGAAGAAACGGTGCTAAGCGCGTGTATTTATTGCATTTGCCAAGGAGTGACCTCTTCCAATGAAATGGTGTTGCTAAGTTTGCTTCATTTAATTAGCTATAGACTCAAAATTGTCTTTTCACCTAGGTACACGCGCTTAGCACCGTTTCTTCCTTGGGTCACCAAACTAATCTCTCTCTTCTTGATTAACTTGCCACATCAGACTTTATGCTTATGTGGCAAGCTTAAGCACCTGTAGGAGCAAGTAAAAGTAAGTACAATAGTGCACTTTACATGGCATTTTTGCATATGTGGAGGAAAGAGAGGCAAGGAAAAAGTGGAGAAGTGGGCTCTCATGCAAGAGCCAGCCTCTACTACATGGTGGAGCATTGGGAGAGGCACCTGTATGGAGGTGGTCAGGAATCTGGGAGACTCACGGCGGTCGTAGCGCCGCAGTTAAAATGATAATGGCAAGTCAAATCACGGGGCCCTGCCTGTCCAGCAGTAACTCGCTGTCAAATCACACAACCCTACATTTGCAGCAGCCTACTCCCTCGTCTTCTCGCGTCTCTATCGAACCGACTAGGCGGAACTGCCGCGCCACCTACCGCGCAGGAAAAGCCCCGCCCTCGACTTTTAAATAGTATACAGTATACTAATTTTGTATCCATGGATTGCGCCCGCGCCATGGAGCAAAGCATCTAGAAAACGGAGGAGAGACGGTGGTCTTGCAATAGAGAAGAGGGAGAGGTGAGACGGTGGTTTTGGAATGGAGATGATGGAGAGGAGAGGAGGTGGTTTTGCAATGGAGAAGAGGGAGAGGAGCGTGCGGCAGCGATTTAGGATTGGACGAGAGGGCCGGCGTGCTCTGACTGGATCAAAATCAAAATCAATTTGGTGACATGCATTCACATTTTGCTTGTCAAATACAGTACATGGTCAAACTTTGACCCAAAATACGCGAAACAACAAAAAAATACTTCCAAGACCAGCGCCGCTCTTCCGCTCTTCTCCTCTTAAACCACCGCCGCTCCTCTCCTATTCCAATCTAAATGCAGCGCCGCTCCTCTCCTCTTCCATTTCAAAACCACCGCCCCTCCTCTCCTGTTCCAGTCCAAAACCAGTGTCGCTCCTCTCCTGTTCTAATCCAAAACCAGCGCTGCTCCTCTCCTCTTCCATTCAAAAACCACCGCCGGCGAGTGAAGGTGCTGTGGAGAAGTAGATCGATGGAGGAGTACAACCGATACGTGAGGATCTCAGACGGCGACCCTGTGAAGCTAGCTAGGATGTTGGAGATACAGTCTTGGTTTGACAACAAGGACCAACTAGTGGCGACGGCGACATCCATGGCCAAATACCTGCAACAGAGCGAAAAGGCGGCGATACTCCCGAAGGGAGTCGCACCGGAGTACATAGAGCTGCTCCTCTGGGCCATGGAGCAAACAGATTCACTGAATCCGATCGTGAGGGAGCGGTGGTGGGAGTATCGATCCCAGATGGAGCATCCACCAGAGATTGAAGGATTGAGCATCTACAGGGTGCCGTTTGTGAGGGTGTCCTGCCAGAGCGAGCCGGTGGAGTCTTGGTCGACCGAACCCAACTACAAGAGGAGAAAAGCAGTTGGCCCGATGACGCTTCCCCGCCATCGTCTCCCTCGCCGTTCACATTGCCTCACGGGGCGGCTGTCTGCCGCCGAGGAATAGGAGGGGGCTGCCCCCCAGCCCAATAGTCGGGCAGGTTGTGAATTGTCAGGAGGAGCTTAGGGTTGTGAGTATTTGCAGGTTGTGAATTGTGTTTTGTGTTGTGTATTTTGAGAGTACTTTCATATATGAATGTCTTTTGAATTTCAGATTTGCAGTATTGAGCATATGAAGTATTTTATGAATTCTAGATATCTATTTTTAGCACTTAAAAATGTAGTTTCATAGGAGTATAAAAGTGCAGACAATGTGATTCTCAGAGAAGAAACTGCAAGTTTCAGTTTCAAATAAGAAACTGCAAGTTCAGTTTTAGATAAGAAACTGCAACTTTCAGAGGCGGTGCATTTATATTAACACGGCCTTTTCAAACAGGGTTAACATCATGTTGGAAGTTTTATACATGGTCGAAAATGGAACTACCAGCCAGTTAACATCATGCTGATCAACATTCATGCATAGCACATCTTCATATGATGCACAGTCAAAATGCCCACACAATGTCGAGTATGCAAAACACAGAGAAAACGAGAGACGAAGTTTTGGCAAGTGTTGGACGTGGTTTTAGGCTGCCCCGTCTAGGCTTTCATTTTTAACATGCGCAGCCCACGTCCTCGGATGGGAGGTCCATAGGCCTGTTTGTATTTTCCTAGGGCCGTCATGTATCGACCGGGCTATGGACCTCCCATCCGAGGTTTTATTTTTGGCAGCCCAATTTATGTATTTTTTTGAAGAAAACGCAGAGGTCTGTTCTATTTTTATATAAGAATAGGAATGCCAGGTCCATCGTATGTTTCCCTTCTAACTATATTGTATATATTTAAATTATTTTATATGTTGACTGTTTAGTTCACATAATTGGCAAATAGATGACTGCTCTCACGATCCCCTTCGCCCCCGCCACCACCTCCACCCTCGTCGCCGCCCCCATCACTACATCCACCCTCGCCGCCGCCATAGATCTCGCCGCCACCCCCCGCCTCCTGACTCTGGGCGCGCCTGCCCCCCTCAGCAAGTCCGCTCGCGCGCCCCATGGAGTCGCCGGCCATATCCACGGGGGAATGGCTGGAAGACAGGCAGATGTACAAGATGCATCTCCCACATGTCTACAAAGCCTTCCCGCGGATGCTCCAGCCGCTCGACTCCGTCGCACCGGCGGTGCTGCGGGAGACTCGAGGGAGGAGATGGAGGGAGCGGGCGATGCAGATCCACGACGACGCTCTCTCCTAGACCCAGTGCACGCGCGAATGGAGGGAAGCAGAGGAGGAAGCTACGAGGGAGGAAGCCAAGGAGGGACCGAATCCGTTCTCTCACTCACGCAGGTATGCTCGGATGTGCAAGGATCATGTGGATTGGGAGCTGTTGAATCTAGCCCTGCGGATCTACTTCAAAGGAGATTTCTCGGAGAAGCACAGGATGCCCCACCCCAGTGAGCCGCCGATTGCGTTCGTTCGATGGGCAAAAGGAGAAGTGAATTCAGGAGATCCACGCCGTGCTGCGAGATGGGAATGCTTGACTGGACTCCTGCCCACCAGCACGCCACCGGAGCTGGAGCAGGTGGATCCCCTACCTTATCTCTCCCCCAAACCTGCAGAAGATTGAAATTAGGCTTGCAATCTACTTCAATTGAGTTGTCTGGTGGTTATTTCTGCTTCCTGAGAGACAACATCTGGCTGGAGGATGAGAAGGAACCAGGAACTCCGATGAATTTCCCCTATCACAATGGGGGGAGCGTTGGTTGGGCAGTGGTACGGCCCACCTCCGCCACAAATGGGGGCACAATTTGGGCAGGCTCCTGTAATTGCCCAAGATCAATTTGCTGGTGGTTCTGACTCTCAGACCAGTGGGAAATCTCAAGGCAAGAATCAGCAAAAGAAGAGATAGGACATCCAGAAAACTGTTCCTGCCCCTGCTTCGGGCCTTATGGCATACTCTAAGGTGATCTGCTACAACTGTGGGGAATTAGTGCATCATTTGGATAAATGTGTCAACCCAAGAGTTGTTTTATCTGCAAAATGGTTACCCATAAAGTTGAGAATTGCCCTGTCAGAAGGAAAACCCACAGTTCTGCTAGATATGTTGGAAGTGCTGCTCCAAGAATATGTCCACCATTGACAGAATTTTCTGTGACACAGAATTAGATAGTTTTTCCCCTTTCTAGTTGTAGAGATCTGCCCAGATGTGGTAGTGACCACACTCCTTTGCTCTGGGACTCTGGTCTTAACCAAACTCCAAAGAGCAATAGTTTTAAATTTGAAAAATGGTGGTTGCTTAGAGAAGATTTTACTGAGCTGGTCAGGAAAATCTGGAATGAGCCTACTGGGAGCAGCTGCCCCCTAGAAAATTGACAGATCAAAATCAGGAGATTTAGAAGAACTACCAATGGGTGGAACTCCAATGAGGAAGCTAATCTTAGAAGATACAAAAGGTTTCTCCTCCTTGAGTTTGATTCTCTAGATATTAAGGCAGAAACCACTGACCTGTCTGAGGCTGAGACTAATAGATTAAACTTTGTCCATGGAGAGCTCAAGAAAATTTGGCTTCAAGAAGAAATCAAAGCCAAACAAAGGTCTAGAGATAGGAACATTAAGGAGGGTCATAGAAATATTGCTTACTTCCATGCAGTAGCTAACCAGAGGAGGAGGAGAACCCTCATTCACTCCCTTGATGGCCCTAATGGCCCTGTTACTGAGGTAGATGAGATGCTGAAAGTGGCTAGTGAATTCTACAAAGACCTGTTTAAGAAAGAAAACCCTTCTGGATTCTCTCTACAAAACAATTTTTTCTCTGCTTCTGAAAAAGTCTCTCCTGCTGAAAATGAGCTGCTAGAAGCCCCTTTTTCAGAGACAGAGGTGAAGGAAGCCATTTTAAGCTCTTATCCTGATGGGGCTCCTGGTCCTGATGGGATTCCCTTCTTGTTTTACCAGCATTTTTGGGACTTGGTGAAAATGATCTCTTAGATCTTTTCCAAGCCTTTCATAGAGGAGAGTTGGATCCAGCAACTTACTCATGGGGGGTCTGTTGGGGTCAAGTTAAATAACTGTGGAAGTGATTTTTTTCCTTGCTGGTAAAGGCCTTAGGCAAGGTGACCCCATCTCCCCGCTTTTGTTTAATTTAGTAGTGGACGTTCTTACTAAAAAGTTGAGCAAAGCTGCTGATCATAGTCTGATTGCAGGGCTCTGTCCTGAGGTCTGCCCTAGTGGCATCATCTGCCTTCAATATGCAGATGATACCATCCTTTTCTTAGACAATGGCTCCACACATGCTAGCAATCTGAAAACTGTTCTAACCTGATTTGAACAAGTCTCACGCATGAGAATCAACTACTCTAAAAGTGAACTCATCCCTATAAACATGGATGATCAGGAGTTAGCTGACTTCCTCTCTATTCTAGTCTGTAATAAAGGTAACTTCCCATTAAGTACCTAGGTATCCCTCTCCATTATGATAAACTGAGGAGAGAAGATATCCAACCCCTTCTAGATAAAATCATTAAAAGGATTGCTGGGTGGAGGGGCGAACTTCTCTCTTACTGAGGTAGATTGATCCTCATACAAGCTTATTTGGCTAGCATAGAGAGGAAGTCAGCTAACTCCTGATCCTCTTATAGAGGTAGATTGATCCTCATACAAGCTTGTCTGGAAATTGAGAGTTCCCCCTAAAATTCATGTATTTCTCTGGCTTCTCTCCAAAAACAAATTGATGACTAGGGATAACCTTAGGAAGAGACACATCATCAAACCCCTTGATTGTGTTTACTGCTTTGGAACAAGAGTCTTGTTCTCACCTATTTTTTGAATGTATAGTAGCTAAACATCTCTGGGCTCACATTAAGGAATATTTCTCTAGTCAGATTGGCTCATCCTTCGAATCTGTCGCCAGATTCTGGATTGCTACCAAAAAGTGCTCAGTTTTAAACACTGTTAGCTCAGCAGTCCTTTGGTGCCTCTGGAAATCTAGAAATGCTATGATTTTCAGTAGCACCTCCTGGATTTCCATTCCGCAGGTCTTGAGGTTGATCAGGAACATGGTGAGAAACTGGGCGATTCTCTCCTCCGAAGCGGACAAGGACAAGTTGATGAGCTTCGTGGAAACCCTAACAAGATCCCTCCAGAAACCGTTGGCGATCACTTGTGGCTGAACAAGGCTCGACCTGCTCTGGGGCTGGACCCGTGGACTCGTCTCAAGATCTCTGATGAAGATGATGGGCACCTGGCGCCAAAAAAGAGGGACATCCACCATGCTACGCCTTCCAGCCCGGTGTCTCCGCTTGCTTACTTGTCGCTGCAGGCTGACACGGCCCCTCGGCTGAAGACCATGGAGGCTTCGCTGGACCCTCCTTGTGTCATTTGAGTGCTCTATCCGCTCTGCCTTTGGCACCACTCGGGTGATTTGTGTTATTCAGAGAACTTGTTCATCCACCCCCCGTAGTTTGTAGCTTTTCTACCTTTTCTTTCGAACTGCTCTTTGAGCTGTTGTATCAGAATATGTTGTGGTTTCGTTCTTAGCAATGGAAATGGGGAGATGCTCCCTGTTTTTCTAAAAATATTATTTTATATGTTATTATATAAAGCTTGGTAAGACTGTAAATTTAAGGACGAATGTAATAATATCACTTATTATTTAAATATATTTATAACAAAATACTCAGCCCCTTTTTATTTTTTGATAACATTGCTGGCCCAACCCAACATTATAATTAGAATCAGCTCAGCAAAATCGTGTATTTCAAGAAAGTGCAAATGGGCTGTAATTTTTCAGGAAATAAAATAAACGGGCTGCATGGACGCTACATTACTTGTTCACCCATCCCAGCTAATGGTTGTAATTCAAAAAAAGAGATCAAATTGACTGTAAATTGTACCGCGCAAAAAAAAGACTGTAAATTCTGAAAAAATGGGTTGAATACGTGCCACATTTTTGGAGGCTGAAATGTGGGCCAATAGGTCGAAGCCAATGCAAGTTGTTGTCAATTTAGTCAACAAATGATTCTAACATGTTAGTCGTTGGATTTACATCCAACGACCGGCATCCATCTTCAATCTCTCGTCTTCTTCCTCCAGCGCCACCGGGACCACCTCCCGCCTCCTGCTGCTAGCAGATCTGCTTAGCATGCTTCGCTATGAAGCGCTACTCCACCGTTGGCCAGGCCATCCCTGCACCCTTCCACACCTCCTGTTCTTCTCCACTGATTGCCGAACCACACCGCACTAGAACCAGTTAACCCTCGTACACCTCTCTGTCTGCGACTCTACTCCCGCGTCTTCCCATCTCCGGCTCACTGCTGTCTGGGGCCTCGCCGTCGTCCACCACCTTGGATGCGCTCGGCGTGGCGTGGTCAACGAACGACACCATCGGAAGTAGACTATGCGTGGAGAGGCTGGCAGCTGGGTCCATGGCCGCACACAAGGAAATGCCTCCTTATTACGCGTAAAATAATGATTCCTCCACCTGACATCTGGGACCCATCGGAAGGGCCTCTGTATTTCGTGAAATAAAGTGCCCCCGCTGACATGTTGGACCCACCAGCTATCTTCACACGGAAGGAAGTGCCTCCTTATTACGCACAAAAAATGAATATTCCCCCTGCCAGCTGGAACCCGACATAGTGGGAGGCTGACTTGTGGGCCTACCAAGTTGACGGGGACGGAGGGCTTTATCAACTTAGTCAATATGAATGATTCTAGCTCCTGTTACCATACGATATTCATCCAACGGCCTAGTGCTTCTTCAACCTCTAGTCTTCTTGCTCCAGCCGCCCAAACCAGCGCCGGTCATGCCGCGTGCTCCTGCCTCCCATGGCCGGCTGTGATGCCGCGGAGGCCTCACCACCCCCTACTACTCCCACCGCTGGCCAGGCCATCCCTCTACTCACCCACACCCCCTGTTATTCTGCGGCGACAGTAGCCTCACACCGCAGTTGTACCAGTGAACCCTTGTACTCCTCTTCGCGTGGGCATCCACTGCTACGTCTTCCCCGGCTCCGAGTCATCCCCTTCCTAGTCCTCGCCGTCGTCCACCGCCCTGGTGCTCTCGGCGCGGCGTGGTCAACATGGTCAATGACCGACTTCCATCGGAAGAGTACTGTACGTGGAGAGGCTGACAGCTGGGTCCACGGCAGCCGCAAGGAAGTGCCTCCTTATTACGCGGAAAATAATTATTCCTCCACCTGACAGCGGGGAACCACCGGATGGACCACCAGTATTTTGCGAAAAAAATCGTTTCCCCCTAACTGTTGGGATCCACCGGACGGGCCACCGTATTTCGCAAAAAGAACATTCCCCCCGCTGTCAGCTCGGACCCACCGGAAGTGCCTCCTTATTACGCACAAAAAAATGAATACTCCCCCGGCTAGCTGGGACCCACTTTGCTGGGAGGCTGACTTGTGGGCCTACTAAGTTAACGGGGATGAAGGGCTTTGTCAACTTAGTCAATATGAACGATTCTAGCTCCAGTGATCGTACGATGTCTATTCAACGGCCATAGTGCTTCTTCAACCTCTGGTCTTCTTGCTCTAGCCGCCCAAAGCAGCGCCGGTCGTGCCGCATGCTCCTGCCTCCCGTGGCCGGCTGTGTTGCCACAGAGGCCTCACCGCCCCCTACTATTCCCATCGCTTGCCAGGCCCAGCGGCGACGGCAGCCTCACACCACAGCCGAACCAGTGAACCCTCGTAGTCCTCTCCGCGCGGGCTTCCACTGCCGCGTCGTCCCCTTCCTAGGCCTCGCCGTCGTCCACCGCTGTGGTGCTCTCCACGCGGCGTGGTCAACGTGGTCAAGGAACTACTTCCATTGGAAGAGTACTGTACGTGGAGAGGCTGACAGCTGGGTCCACGGCCACAGCCCAGGTTTTTTGTGATTTGCCAAGTAAGTCGCTTTGTCAGGCCTGTTGGGCTGCAAATCTTTCAAGACGAGGAGAGCTTTCATTCAGCTAGCCGAGAAAATGGCCCATCAGTAATGAGCAATGGGTTGTACATTTTTAAAACACATCAAACCAGCAATTAGTTTCAAATATCTTTTTTGCATTACAACATTTTAAATTACATTAATTTTTATGTGTGGAGAATTTGTTGGATTTTATATTGATATACATTTATTTTTAAAATCAGTTTGAATGTGAGTCAAAATTTCGGGATTAAAAACAGTTCGGACCGCACCGAAATATGCCAAATTTCATATAATTGTTTAACGGTGGCCACAATATGGCTGTAATGCTAACAAAAAGAATATGGGCTCCAAAAAACCTTAAGAATTAGCAAATGCGCTGTAAATTATTAGAAATAATGACAGATGGGATGTATGCTATTTTCCACAGATTTGAGGCTTTCCTAAAAAAGGTTGATGCACAAGCACTGACTGTTGGATGTCCATCCAATGGCCGTCGTGCTTCTTCAATCTCTGCTCTTCCTGCTCCAGCCAGTCAAACAAGCGCCGGCGGGACTGCCTACTCCCTCCTCCTCGCGGCCGGTTGTGCTGCCGCGCAGGCCTCACCGCCCGACCGTGCTCCCATCGCTGGCCTAGCCATCCCTCTACTCACCCACAACTGTTGTTATTCTCCGGCGACGACAGACGAACCAGTAAACCCTTGTACAGTCGTACTCCCCTCCGCGTGGGAAACAACTGTCGAGTCTTCCCTGCCTCTGTGTTGTCCCCTTCCTAGGCCTCCTCGTCGTCCACCGCCCTGGTGCTCTCGGCGCGGCGTGGTCAACGTGGTCAAGGAACGACTTCCATCGGACATGGACTATACGTGGAGAGGCTGACAGTTGGGTCCATGGCCGTAGCAAGGAAGTGCCTCCTTATTACAAGGAAAATAATGATTCCTCCACCTGACAGCTGGGACCCACCGGACGGGCCACTGTATTTCACGAAAAAAGCGTTTCCCCCTGACTGCTGGGACCTATCACCTACATCTTCGCACGCAAGGAAGTGCGTCCGGACAAAAAAACGGTTCACCCCTTGACTGCTGGGACCCACCAGCTACATCTTTGCAGGCAAGGAAGTGCCTGACAGTCGGGACCCACCTGGTCGAAGCGTACGTAGCGTTGTCATTCTGGTCACGAACATGTATGTACATACTGGTCAATGTAGAGGCGCGCACGTGTCGTAGTAGAGGCGCGCACGTAGCATTTACACGTACGTACGGCGGCCAGTGTGATGCCCCCGATTTGACCGTACACTAATCATACACGCAAACGTGTACGATCAAGATCAGGGACTCACGGGAAGATATCACAACACAACTCTACAAATAAAATAAGTCATACAAGCATCATATTACAAGCCAGGGGCCTCGAGGGCTCGAATACAAGAGCTCGATCATAGACGAGTCAGCGGAAGCAACAATATCTGAGTACGGACATAAGTTAAACAAGTTTGCCATAAGAAGGCTAGCACAAACGGGGATACAGATCGAAAGAGGCGCAGGCCTCCTTCCTGGGATCCTCCTAAACTACTCCTGGTCATCGTCAACGGGCTGCACGTAGTAGTAGGCACCTCCAGTGTAGTAGGAGTCGTCGTCGACGGTGTCGTCTGGCTCCTGGGCTCCAATGTCTGGTCGCAGCAATCGGGTATAGGAAGGGGGAAAAGAGGGAGCAACGCAACCGTGAGTACTCATCCAAAGTACTCGCAAGCAAGGAGCTACACTACATATGTATGCATTGGTATCAAATGGATTAAGCGTATCATATGTGGACTGTACTGCAGAATGCCAGAATAAGAGGGGGATAGCTAGTCCTTTCGAAGACTACACTTCTGGTAACCTCCATCTTGCAGCAGGAGAAGAGAGTGGATGGTACATTCACCAAGTAGCATCGCATAGCATAATCCTAACCGATGATCCTCCCCTCGTCGCCCTGTGAGAGGGCGACCACCAGTTGTATCTGGCACTTGGAAGGGTGTGTTTTATTAAGTATCCGGTTCTAGTTGTCATAAGGTCCGGGTACAACTTCAAGTCATCCTGTTACCCAAGATCACGGCTATTCGAATAGATTAACTTCCCTGCAGGGGTGCACCACATAACCCAACACCCTCGACCCCATTTGGCCGGACACACTTTTCTGGGTCATGCCCGGCCTCGGAAAATCAACACGTCACAGCCCTACCTAGGCACAACAGAGAGGTCAGCACACCGGTCTAAATCCTATGGCGCAGGGGTCTGGGCCCATCGCCCAGTGCACACTTGCACGTTGCGTACACAGCCGGTGAGCAGACCTAGCAACCTCCATTACAAAGGAAGTTGCGTTACGCGGTCCAACCCGGCGCGCGCCGCTCAGTCGCTGACGTCAAGAAGGCTTCGGCTGATACCACGACGTCGAGTGCCCATAACTATCCCCGTGTAGATGGTTAGTGCGTATAGGCCAATAGCTAGACTCAGATCAAATACCAAGATCTCGTTAAACGTGTTAAGTATCTGCGAATGCCGACCAGGCCAGGCCCACCTCTCTCCTAGGTGGTCTCAACCTGCCATGTCGCTCCGCCTCAAAGTAACAGTCGGGGGCCGTCGGGAACTCAGGCCCACCACTACCTGGATGGAGGCACCTGCCCCTTCAGCCCCCATCTCCGAACAGTATCATAAGTAATGTAACAGTATAAGTATATATCATATGTCCGTGGTCACCTCCCGAAGTGATCACGGCCCAGTAGTATAGCATGGCAGACGGACAAGAGTGTAGGGCCACTGATGGAACACTAGCATCCTATACTAAGCATTTAGGATTGCAGGTAAAGGTAACAACAGTAGTAGCAAGGACAGGCTATGCATCAGGATAGGATAACGGAAAGCAGTAACATGCTACACTACTCTAATGCAAGCAATATAGAGAAGAGTAGGCGATATCTGGTGATCAAAGGGGGGGGGGCTTGCCTGGTTGCTCTGGCAAGAGAGAGGGGTCGTCAACATCGTAGTCGAACTGGGGTCGCCGTCAGTCTCGGGGTCTACCGGAAAGAAGTAACGGAGGGGGGATACAATAAATAATAGAGCAATCAAGGTATCACAAAGCATAACAAGACAATACGTGATGCTAGAGGTGACCTAACGCGGTACTAAGTGACACCGACAAGGGGGAAACATCCGGGAAAGTATCCCCGGTGTTTCGCGTTTTCGGACAGATGAACCGGATGGGGAAAGTTACGTGTTCGCTATGCTAGGGATGTGTGACGGACGAACAGGTTGTGTATCCGGATTCGTCTTGTCGTTCTGAGCAACTTTCATGTACAAAGTATTTTCATCTCAGTTACAGATTATTTTATATTAAATTTCAAAGTTTTAATTCATTTTTATAATTAGCAGAATTAATTTTATTAGGAAATGCCATTATGATGTCAGCATGACATCAGGATGATGTCAGCAGTCAACAGTCAGTTGACTTGGTCAAACTGACGCATGGGTCCCGGCTGTCATTATCTAAGACTAACTAATCAGGTTTAGTTAGTCTAACTAAAATGATTAGGATTATTAACTACAATTAATTAGGTTAACTAATTTAATTAACTAACTAATTAATTAAATTATTAATTAATTATTATTTTTATTATATTTTTTATCTTCTTTTAAAAAAAGTTCCAGGGGTGGGCCTCTTGTCATAGGCACGGGCGTGCCTTAGCGGGCGTTGGGCACGGGCGCCACGGAGCGAGACAACCGGGTTGCGGCAGGGCACCAGACTGGGCGATGGCGCGGTGGCCAGCAGGGTGGCCGTGGGGCGGATGCGGGTCGCCGCCGGCAAGGTCAGGCGGACCGGAGCAAGCAGCAGGCTGCGGGCGCTGGCGCGGGAGGCGAGCGGAGGCCCAGTCGGCCATGGTGGGGCACGGAGCACTTGTCGCGGCACCTGTGGGCAGCAGGCACAGGGTGCGGCTGTGGCGAGGGCAAAAACGAGGGGCGAGGATGAAGCGTCGGAGCTGCAGCGCGGCAAGCTGAGCGGCGGGGCGAGCACCAGCAGGGGCGCGGACGGACATGGTCGGCACGCGGCGAGCGCGAGCGCGCGCGAAGGAGGAGCAGGGGCGCGGTGACAGGAACCACGGCGTGGCCGGAGCGTGAACGTACCGCGGTGACTGCGGGACAAGGGGGAAGGACGGGGGGTGCTCACGTGCGCATGCAGGGGATTGGCTGGCGAGGCTCGCAGGAGCCGAGTCGAGGAGGAGGATGGGGACGAGCGCCGGTGCGGAGGAGGCGACGACGGACGACGAGCTCCGAGCGGCGGCGGCGGGCGCTCGAGGCCTCCAGGCGGCG
>NC_041390.1:459235329-459249527 GCF_002162155.2 Triticum dicoccoides
GGCCCGATCCAGATCTGGATCGAGGGAGAGGGTTCGTGGGAGTGGGGGGGACGAGTGGTGGGGTAGCGGGCTAGGGTTACTGCGGTGGGGGTATAGGCAGGGGGTGGCCTGGGTCGGCCTGGTTGGTTGTGGCCAACTGGGCCACTTGGCCCATGGGAGAGAGGGAGGGTATTTTCTTCTGTCATGTATTTTTGTTTTATTTTCCTTCTCTTTTATTTATTATTTTCTGTTTTCATTATAGTTTCTTTTATTTTAGTTTTATGAAAATATGACATTAGCTCCCAAAACAATGTTTCAACATAACCCACTGCCATAAAAGTTTTTTTAATACTTATAACAATTTAGTTTTGAAAATGTTTATTATTTTTAAAGCATTTAAACAATTGTATTTGCTACTGTTTTATTCATTTTAGAGTATTTAAACATTTTATAAAAGTGTGGTTTCTCCATCATAATTACCTATGCATTATTTGGCTCACTCCGAACATTTTAGTTTTAAAGTTTGAAAACTTTTGTTGTTTGCCTGATTTTGAATTTTGAATTTGAATCAGTTTCGAACTAACGCGAGATTAACAACAGTAATCATGGTGACTCAGCATCGTTAACATGGGACTACTGTAGCGTAACTATCCGGGCGTCACAATTCTCCTCCACTACAAGAAATCTCGTCCCGAGATTTAAGAGGGGAGTAAGGGGGAAAGTTATGGTTACGATATTCTAACGGATCTTCTCGGTCTTGGTTGCTCTTCTCTAAGTGGTCGATCCATAGAGCTGATGTCTTCATTCCTCTGCTTCAGGTCATCATGATGTAGTACGCATCCTTTCTTCTGGAACTCCGTCGTGCTTTCGACTAGGACAGGGGCGGCTCGACAATGATGGAAGGCTATAAGGGGTAATCACCGGGGGTTATCCCATGAATGATTAGATGAGTATCTCTCGAGTTGGTCAAATGAAACATATCGAGAGCCAAGCAAGAAGGTACAGTAAGAAGTTTCAAGTGGTTTAGACAATCATTCGCTGTCTGGAACGGGGCACGAAAAGGGTTTGGAGCAGCGGGAATAGGTATTGTTCCTGATACCAGAGTAGATCATCTCTAGGAAGGTGACCTATGAACTACATACGAAGTCAAGCGCGAGGAATAACTTCGGAGATAGAGGTGTACAGGAGAGTCAGGTTTCGATCCTGGGAACTGTGGGTTATGGGCCCACCATGTGAGTTAACGGTAGGAAGGGCAGTGACGTCTTGCATGACCATGTAGGGAAGACATGTCAGCGGATAGCATGTCAGTTATGTTGGCAACAACATCAGTACCAAGGGCGAGGGACGAAGAGAACCATTTTCCTGCTCTGTTGAACGAGGCGGATCAATAGGCAAAGTTCTCGTCCATGGGGGGTTACCAGGATGCCAACAACAATAGTAACAGGGTCTTACTGACAGAGTTGTACACTGAGGTGCTTATAAAAGCAGTGACGTATTACTGCTTAGATCATATAAACCCCAAGAAGGTTAAACAAAACAATGGAAAGGAAAATATGATTACAGATTGAACAAAACAATGGAAAGGAAAAATGTGTTTAAACACATATTTCAAGGGTATATCCTTCCCAAGGACAAGCAGAGCATGATTTCCTTGACAGGATATAATGTAGAAAACCCTTTAGGTAAGGGGGGGAATTTCATGACATTACCCATACAGTGGGGTTTGGGTAATTGAGCAGGAAACATTTAGCATTGGGCTTCAAATGTTCTCTTTGAAAATCGGAGTACCACACACATGCTTCGAGATAGCATTGACATGGTCTTTAATCAAAGGTCAGACTCTGGATACACGATGGGATTCATCATTAAGCCAAGGAGAGGATGAGGAGGTGGCTGATGGACTCAGCAATAATTCAACGAGGTATCCAAAAAGATGGATTTCCACAGTTATGTGAACAAGGAGATAACATTTGTCGGATCAAATGATAAAATGATGTATGCTCAAGGAAACACATACACAATTAAACATTAATTGAAAAGGGTGCCCAAAGTATGGCCTTAGGTAGCATGATCAAATGTTAGAATGGTGATTCAGTGATCAATAGTCTAAGAATGAACGTTCGACCATTAACTTCAAAGCAATAGGGTTGCTAGAAGGGCAGAATCCAAACAGCATCGTTCACCTATTGGTATCCCGGTTAGAACCAACACGGGGACCAAGAAAGAAAGGTGATGCTGAGAAGTATTACCTGTATCAAGAATCCTTAAGAGGTGGTGAAATTCTCACTACTTTCTTAACATTAAAGATGGTAATACTCCAAGGTAAAGAAGAACAAATGCTGGATAGCAAGGAACTCAAGGTATAACACAAAACATGACAAGTTTGTGTTGGAGGGAAGTCAATAAAGTGGTCGATGATAATACAGATCATCGAAGGCAAGGATGGTATTTCTCATCATGAACTCAATTGACATCCTGGAAGAGCTCAGAATGCCGATGATGATCACGACACAATTGTTGAGAGATTTCATGAAGATGTAATCGGTCGGCGATGACATCATGCCAAAGGAATGATGAAGCGAAAGGTTACTCAAACCATAGGTACGACACAAACTTGAAATCAAGCTTGTCATTCAAGGACAATTGTTATGACGCGGAAGATCGACGTAAGATTAGCTCACCTCGAAATTTTTGCTCTAGGAAGAAGGTCCAGGTAGCACAGTTAAAATCGGCATGACAAGGATATAGCCAAATAGGCTAGGAATGACCTGATCGAGTTCAAACTCGTAAGTCATGAAGGTTACCACGATTTGTTTAATCACGGTGCGGACTTCAGTCAGTTATCGGTGTCTTTGAGTGTTTAATAACTCAGAGCCCATGAAAAATTGGAATTAGTGAGAATGTAGCACTTGATGAAGAACTCATAAGAAGTATGCAGTTCCATGATAATCTCGAGATACCAGGGGGTAATACTCGACGACAGATCATAGTAAAGGTTAGAATAAGGTAATGCTCTGTAGAAAACAAGTGCTCAAACTTGCACAAGAAATGAAATCAAGGAGAAACATGGTCGGAACCATGTCCACTGATACAAGATGAACTTATAACAAGGGGATTATTATCATTTACAAGAAGCTTCAAAGAAAAGTTCCACATCGGGTCCATGGGCATGAACGCAAGGGCTCAAGGTCGACTCCCACTTCTTCAATGCATAACCTTTCATTTTACTTCTCGCTTTTGATGAGGCTGTAGTGTAGAAATTTTATCTGGCGGAGCAATAGAAGAGTATGACTCGTGAAAACTTTCGGGTTCATACCGTTTAGGGAAGGCATAGGTTCAACCCATCAGGGCATCTTAGGAGTATATACCACAGATTTCAAGAATAAATAACACAAGCTCGATAGTAGAGCATGCTTGAGAAAGCAGAGGATACAATTTACCAAAGGCATTATGTATCCGAGGAAAGGCTCACAGACTTATTGAATATGAAGGACACTGTCGGATAAAGGATCTGGTGGTCCTCGAGGGATCTGGTGTGAGCATCGGTACTCAACCAGAGGGAGAAACAGTGCAAGGAGATCAGACTTTAGAAACAACTGACTAATTCAGAGCTCAAATGCAAAGGAATTATGATTTTCAAATCAAGGGATCAGAAGCAATGTTCTGATTAGGGATGGATAAGTTGAATATCCTTAGGGGTACAATCGACGGCAATTGGATTTGTTGAGAACCAGCTCATGTTTAAAATGACGTCTGAGCCGGAAAGATAATTAAAAGGATCAACTGATGATTGCGTGCATTCGCACTCATGTTGAATCAAAGGGATCAAAATGACGGTGCCTAAGGATACTAATGAATATTGCCAGACGTATGGAAAGCATCCATCATGCAAGCAGACAAGTATTGCAGAGAAATAAGCTACTAAGGATTTTTGGAGGATCGAATAGTATCTTGATGACCATTGTGAAACACATGAACAACTGGGGGGATGAGCGGATACTCGATAAGTGTGAGAATTATCCGTAGGGGTATTCAGGTGACAAAGAACAGCAAGGCAGTAAGCTCAAAGGATTATCGAAACAATGACGAGTATTTCGGGGTATCTTGTAATAACAAGACCAACTGGGAATAAAAGTAAGAACGACATGTGTAAGTATTTATCCATAGGGATTTTTCGGTGGTAGGGAATTGCAAAAGCAACAAGCACAAGGTCTCAAGAAAATATCGGAGAGTATTGTCAGAATCTTCTGTTGAAGCAGTCGACCATCCGTAATGAAAGGGTTCTCCGGCAGGAAGTGGTAGCAAGAACCTAGAGTTAGATTTTAGCAAAATCATT
The DNA here is from genome assembly GCF_002162155.2 of Triticum dicoccoides. Taxonomy (NCBI): domain Eukaryota; kingdom Viridiplantae; phylum Streptophyta; class Magnoliopsida; order Poales; family Poaceae; genus Triticum; species Triticum dicoccoides. The sequence goes on from NC_041390.1 coordinate 459,239,645, forward strand.
TAACCCGAATAGAAGAGAGATCCGAATCCCAGAGCATAGATCGAGGAATAAAAGATCCTAATAACACCCGATGGCGACATGGGCCGAGGGGCCGCATAGCCAAGTTAGTAAAACAATTTTCATCGACTAGACTCAACTTCAGTCAAGGAGTGTGAAAGGGGGATTCCTACAGGCAGTCGGCTCTGATACCAACTTGTGATGCCCCCGATTTGACCGTACACTAATCATATACGCAAATGTGTACGATCAAGATCAGGGACTCACGGGAATATATCACAACACAACTCTACAAATAAAATAAGTCATACAAGCATCATATTACAAGCCAGGGGACTCGAGGGCTCGAATACAAGAGCTCGATCATAGACGAGTCAGCAGAAGCAACAATATCTGAGTACAGACATAAGTTAAACAAGTTTGCCATAAGAAGGCTAGCACAAACAGGGATACAGATTGAAATAGGCGCAGGCCTCCTGCCTGGGATCCTCCTAAACTACTCCTGGTCGTCGTCAATGGGCTGCACATAGTAGTAGGTACCTCCAGTGTAGTAGGAGTCATCATCGACGGTGTCGTCTGGCTCCTGGGCTCCAATGTCTGGTTGCAGCAATCGGGTATAGGAAGGGGGAAAAGAGGGAGCAACGCAATCATGAGTACTCATCCAAAGTACTCGCAAGCAAGGAGCTACACTACATATGTATGCATTGGTATCAAATGGATTAAGGGTATCATATGTGGACTGTACTGCAGAATGCCGGAATAAGAGGGGGATAGCTAGTCCTTTCGAAGACTACACTTCTGGTAACCTCCATCTTGCAGCAGGAGAAGAGAGTGCATGGTAAGTTCACCAAGTAGCATCGCATAGCATAATCCTAACCAATGATCCTCCCCTCCTCGCCCTGTGAGAGAGTGACCACCGGTTGTATCTGGCACTTGGAAGGGTGTGTTTTATTAAGTATCCGGTTCTAGTTGTCATAAGGTCCGGGTACAACTCCAAGTCGTCCTGTTACCGAAGATCACGGCTATTCGAATAGATTAACTTCCCTGCAGGGGTGCACCACATAACCCAACACGCTCGATCCCATTTGGCCGGACACACTTTCCTGGGTCATGCCCGGCCTCGGAAGATCAACAAGTCGCAACCCTACCTAGGCACAACAGAGAGGTCAGCACGCCGGTCTAAATCCTATGGCGCAGGGGTCTGGGCCCATTGCACACCTGCACGTTGCGTACGCGGCCGGTGAGCAGACCTAGCAACCTCCATTACAAAGGAAGTTGTGTTATGCGGTCCAAGCCGGCTCGCGCCGCTCAGTCGCTGACGTCAAGAAGGCTTCGGCTGATACCACGACGTCGAGTACCCATAACTGTCCCTGCGTAGATGGTTAGTGCGTATACGCCAATAGCCAGACTCAGATCAAATACCAAGATCTCGTTAAATGTGTTAAGTATCCGCGAACGCCGACCAGGGCTAGGCCCACCTCTCCCCTATGTGGTCTCAACCTGCCCTGTCGCTCCGCCTCAAAGTAACAGTCGGGGGCTGTCGGGAACTCAGGCCCACCACTACCTGGATGGAGGCACCTGCCCCTTCAGCCCCCATCTCCGAACAGTATCATAAGTAATGTAACAGTATAAGTATATATCATATGTCCGTGATCACCTCCCGAAGTGATCACGGCCCAGTAGTATAGCATGGCAGACGGACAAGAGTGTAGGGCCACTGATGGAACACTAGCATCCTATACTAAGCATTTAGGATTGCAGGTAAAGGTAACAACAGTAGTAGCAAGGACAGGCTATGCATCAGGATAGGATAACGGAAAGCAGTAACATGCTACACTACTCTAATGCAAGCAGTATAGAGAAGAGTAGGCGATATCTGGTGATCAAAGGGGGGGGGCTTGCCTGGTTGCTCTGGCAAGAGAGACGGGTCGTCAACACCGTAGTCGAACTAGGGTCGCCGTCAGTCTCGGGGTCTACCGGAAAGAAGTAACGGAGGGGGAATACAATAAATAATAGAGCAATCAAGGTATCACAAAGCATAACAAGACAATACGCGATCCTAGAGGTGACCTAACGCGGTACTAAGTGACACCAACAAGGGGGGAAACATCCGGGAAAGTATCCCCGGCGTTTTGCATTTTCGGACAGATGAACCAGATGGGGAAAGTTACGTGTTCACTATGCTAGGGATGTGTGACGGACGAATGGGTTGCGTATCCGGATTCGTCTCGTCGTTCTGAGCAACTTTCATGTACAAAGTATTTTCATCTGAGTTACAGATTATTTTATATTAAATTTCAAAGTTTTAATTCATTTTTATAATTAACAGAATTAATTTTATTAGGAAATGCCATTATGACGTCACCATGGCATCAGGGTGATGTCAGCAGTCAACAGTCACTTGACTTGGTCAAACTGATGCATGGGTCCCGGCCGTCATTGTCTAAGACTAACTAATCAGGTTTAGTTAGTCTAACTAAAATGATTAGGATTATTAACTACAATTAATTAGGTTAATTAATTTAATTAATTAACTAATTAATTAAATTATTAATTAATTATTTTTTATATTATATTTTTATCTTCTTTTAAAAAAAGGGTTCCAGGGGTGGGGCCTCTTGTCATAGGCACGGGGGTGTCTTAGCGGGCGTTGGACACGGGCGCCACGGAGCGAGGCAACCAGGGCTGCGGCGGGGCGCCGGACTGGGCGATGGCGCGGTGGCCAGCAGGGTGGCTGCGGGGCGGATGCGGGTCGCCGCCGGCAAGCTCAGGCGGACCGAAGTAAGCAGCAGGCCGCGGGCGCTGGCGCGGGAGGCGAGCGGCGGCCCGGTCGGCCGTGGTGGGGCGCGGGGCACTTGTCGCAGCACCTGTGGGCAGTGGTTCGAATCCGTCGAAGATCAAGTCCCCGCGGATGTCGGCCATGTAGTTTAAACTTCCGAATCTGACCTGACGGCTAGGGGCATAGCTTTCGATCTGCTCTAGATGGCCAAGTGAATCGGCCCGCAGTGCAAAGCCGCCAAAGACGAAGATCTGTCCGGGGAGGAAGGTCTCACCCTGGACTGCATCGCCATTGATGATCGTAGGAGCCATCGGGCCTGACGGCGACGGCACAGAGGAACTCTCAATGAAAGCACCAATGTCGGTGTCAAAACCGGCGGATCTCGGGTAGGGGGTCCCGAACTGTGCATCTAGGCCGGATGGTAACAGGAGGCAGGGGACACGAAGTTTTACCTAGGTTCGGGCCCTCTCGATGGAGGTAAAACCCTACATCCTGCTTGATTAATATTGATGGTATGGGTATTACAAGAGTTGATCTACCACGAGATCAGAGAGGCTAAACCCTAGAAGCTAGCCTATGGTATAATTGTTGATGTGTATGTTGTCCTACGGACTAAAACCCTCCGGTTTATATAGACACCGGATAGGGTTAGGGTTACATAGAGATGGTTACAATGGTAGGAGATCTGAACATCCGTATAGGCAAGCTTGCCTTCCACGCCAAGGAAAGTCCCTTCCGGACACGGGACGGAGTCTTCAATCTTGTATCTTCATAGTCCAGGAGTCCGGCTTGAAGGTATAGTTCGGCTATCCGAACACCCCCCAATCCAGGACTCCCTCAGCTCCCCTTGTGTCGAATCAATAAATTTGGGTTGAATACTCTACCCTCGAAAGTTGTTGCGATCCCCTATACTTGTGGGTTATCAATGCCCCAGGAGGCATCCCCTCTTTCGTCTTCGTCCATCGGTAACTTTACTTGAGGCTATATTTTTATTCACCACATGATATGTGTTTTGCTTGGAACATCTTGTATGATTTGAGTATTTGCTTTTTATTTTACCACAACCATCCTTGCTGCACACACCTTTCGGAGAGACACACATGAATCGGAATATATTAGAATACTCTATGTGCTTCACTTATATCTTTTGAGCTAGATAATTTTGCTCTAGTGCTTCACGTATATCCTTTTAGAGCACGGTGGTGGTTTAGTTTATAGAAATTATTGATCTCTCATGCTTCACTTATAATATTTTGAGAGTCTTATAGAATAGCATGGTAATTTCCTTTGGCAATAGAATTAGTCCTAATATGATAGGCATCCAAGATGGGTATAATAAAAAACTATCATAAAAAATGCATCTATGAGAAGTTTGATCCTTGATGATTGTTTTGAGATATGAAGATGCTGATATTAGAGTAATTCTAGTTGAGTAGTTGTGAATTTGAGAAATACTTGTTCTAAAGTTTGTGATTCTCGTAGCATGCACATATGGTGAACCGTTATGTGATGAAGTCGGAGCATGATTTATTTATTGATTGTCTTCCTTATGAGTGGTGGTCGGGGACGAGCGATGGTCTTTTCCTACCAATCTATCCCCCTAGGAGCATGTGTGTAGTACTTTGTTTCGATAACTAATTGATTTTTGCAATAAGTATGTGAGTTCTTTATGACTAATGTTGAGTCCATGGATTATACGCACTCTCACCCTTCCACCATTGCTAGCCTCTCTAGTACCGCGCAACTTTCGCCGGTATGATAGACCCACCATATACCTTCCTCAAAACAGCCACCATACCTACCTATTATGGAATTTCCATAGCCATTCCGAGATATATTGCCATGCAACTTTCCACCGTTCCGTTTGTTATGACACGCTTCATCATTGTCATATTGCTTTGCATGATCATGTAGTTGACATCGTATTTGTGGCAAAGCCACCTTTATAGTTCTTTCATACATGTCACTCTTCATTCATTGCACATCCCGGTACACCGCCGGAGGCATTCACATAGAGTCATATTTTGTTCTAGTATCGAGTTATAATTCTTGAGTTGTAAGTAAATAAAAGTGTGATGATCATCATTATTAGAGCATTGTCCCATGTAAGGAAAGGATGATGGAGACTATGATTCCCCCACAAGTCGGGATGAGACTCCGGACGAATAATAAAAAAGAGAAAAAAAAGGAAGAAAAAAAATAAAAATGAGAGAAAAAGAGAGAAGGGACAATGCTACTATCGTTTTACCACACTTGTGCTTCAAAGTAGCACCATGATCATCATGATAGAGAGTCTCCTATGTTTTCACTTTCATATACTAGTGGGAATTTTTACATTATAGAACTTGGCTTGTATATTCCAATGATGGGCTTCCTCAAAATGCCCTAGGTCTTCGTGAGCAAGCGAGTTGGTGCACACCCACTTAGTTTCTTTTTGAGCTTTGATACACTTATAGCTCTAGTGCATCCGTTGCATGGCAATCCCTACTCACTCACATTGATATCTATTGATGGGCATCTCCATAGCCTATTGATACGCGTAGTTGATGTGAGACTATCTTCTCCCTTTTTGTCTTCTCCACAACAACCATTTTATTCCACCTATAGTGCTATGTCCATGGCTCACGCTCATATATTGCGTGAAGATTGAAAAAGTTTGAGAACATCAAAATTATGAAATAATTACTTGGATTGTCATCAGGGTTGTGCACGATTTAAATACTTTGTGTGATGAAGATAGAGCATAGCCAGACTATATGATTTTGTAGGGATAACTTTGTTTGGCCATGTTATTTTGAGAAGACATGATTGCTTTGTTAGTATGCTTGAAGTATTATTATTTTTATGTCAATATTAAACTTTTGTCTTGAATCTTTTGGATCTGAACATTCATGCCACAATAAAGAAAATTACATTGAGAATTATGCTAGGTAGCAATCCACATCAAAAATTTTGTTTTTATCATTTACCTACTCGAGGACGAGCAGGAATTAAGCTTGGGGATGCTTGATACGTCTCCATGTGTCTATACTTTTTTGATAGTTCCATGCTATTATATTATCTGTTTTGGATGTTTAATGGGCTTTATATACCTTTTTATATTATTTTTGGGACTAACCTATTAACCAAAGGCCTAGTGCAAATTGTTGTTTTTTTGCCTATTTCAGTGTTTCGCAGAAAAGGAATATCAAACGGAATCCAAACGGAATGAAACCTTCGGGAGAGTTATTTTTGGAACAAACGTGATCCAGGAGACTTGGAGTGGACGTCAAGAAAGAAACGAGGAGGCCACGAGGCGGGAGGGCGCGCCTAGGGGGTACGCCCGTCCCCCACCCTCGTGGGCCCCTCGTAGCTCCACCGACATACTTCTTCCTCCTATATATACCCATATACCCCGAAAACATCCAGGAGCACCACAAAGCCCTATTTCCACCGCCACAACCTATTGTACCCGTAAGATCCCATCTTGGTGCCTTTTCCGGTGCTCCATCGGAGGGGGAATCGATCACGGAGGGCTTCTACATCAACACCATACCCTCTCCGATGATGTGTGAGTAGTTTACCACAGACCTTTCGGGTCCATAGTTATTAGCTAGATGCCTTCTTCTCTCTCTTTGGATCTCAATACAAAGTTGTCCTTGATTCTCTTGGAGATCTATTCGATGTAATTCTTTTTGCAGTGTGTTTGTCGAGATCCGGTGAATTGTGGGTTTATGGTCAAGATTATCTATGAACAATATTTGATTCTTCTCTGAATTCTTTTATGCATGATTTAAATATCTTTGCAAGTCTCTTTGAATTATCAGTTTGGTTTGGCCTACTAGATTGATCTTTCTTGCAATGGGAGAAGTGCTTAGCTTTGGGTACAATCTTGCGGTGTCCTTTCCCAGTGACAGAAGGGGCAGCAAGGCACGTATTGTATTGTTGCCATTGAGGATAAAAAGATGGGGTTTATATCATATTGCTTGAGTTTATCCCTCTACATCATGTCATCTTGCCCAATGTGTTACTCTGTTCTTATGAACTTAATACTCTAGATGCATGCTGGATAGCGGTCGATGTGTGGAGTAATAGTAGTAGATGCGGAATCGTTTCGGTCTACTTGTCGCGGACGTGATGCCTATATACATGATCATGCCTAGATATTCTCATAATTATTCGCTTTTCTATCAATTACTCGACAGTAATTTGTTCACCCATCATAGAATTTGCTATCTTGAGAGAAGCCACTAGTGAAACCTATGGCCCCCGGGTCTATCTTCCATCATATTATTTTCATATCTATTTGCTACTTCTTTCATAGTTTATTTTGCAATCTTTACTTTCCAATCTATATCATAAAAATACCAAAAATATTTATCTTATTATCTCTATCAGATCTCACTTTCGTAAGTGACCGTGAAGGGATTGACAACCCCTTTATCGAGTTGGTTGGGAGGTTCTTGTTTGTTTGTGCACGTACTAGGCGACTTACGTGTTACCTCCTACTTGATTTATACCTTGGTTCTCAAAACTGAGGGAAATACTTACGCTACTTTGCTGCATCACCCTTTCCTCTTCAAGGGAAAACCAACGCATGCTCAAGAGGTAGCAGGTCATCAACCCCTACCTCGCGGAGGTGCTGCAACACCCTCAAACCATTGAGTTGCGTGAGGGGTGCTGCACATCCACGATGTTGAGGGACCAAGGAGGACCAGAAACGTGGAGACAAGACTCAAAGCAATGGAGCAACAAGTTTTCAAGTGCCAGGGGATGGTGGAACACGGACTTGACGCCAACCACATGATGATCGCGGAGTTCACCAACAATCACAAGCTGGATGCCAAGGACATTGGGGAGAGCATCTTCAAGCTTCACGAGAAAATCGAGCACCTCCAAGCCCAGATCTATGACCTACAAAACCAAAACTGTGAGTATGAATATAAATTCAAGAGGATGAGTTTGGCTACAGATTCGAGGATCCCGGAGACTCGATCATCCTTCTATGATGGTGAGCCTATGCCTTGGAAGATGGATGACAAGCTTAGATCATCAACAACTCCATCATCACTGCCACCAAAGGAGAACTATGTATCGGATATGGGCACTCCCCTTGGCAACTTCCAAGCTTGGGGGAGTGCCCCGGTATTGTATCACCATCACACTTTTATCTTTATCGTTTTTCTTAGTTCGATCCTTTTGGTAAAATCTTGATCTAGTAGAATAAAGTTTTAGCATGGTCTAGTTTTGAATTTTGCTTTATGGTCCTTCTATGTAATCGAGTCCGTGGGCTATATATAATAAAGACTAGTTATGAGTCAAGGGCCTGATTATCTTGCCATGATCTTGAGGGAATAAAAATAAAAGAGAAGAGAAAGAACAAAAAGAAATAAAGAGATCATATGGATCTTATGTAGAGTAATGACTTCACATATAAAAGTTGTTGAGAGTTGACAAACATAGTTTTGGTCATCGTTGCAATTAATAGGAAGTAATAAAGAAAGAGAGGTTTTCACATATAAATATAGTATCTTGGACATCTTTTATGATTGTGAGCACTCATTAAAATATGACATGCTAAAAAGTTGACGTTGGACAAGGAAGACAACGTAATGGGTTATGTTTTCTTACATCTGAAATAAGTTATATTGTCATGGATCATCCAACATGTTGAGCTTGCCTTTCCCCCTCATGCTAGCCAAATTCTTTGCACCAAGTAGAGATACTGCTTGTGCTTCCAAATATCCTTAAACCCACTTTTGCCATGAGAGTCCACCATATCTACCTATGGATTCAGTAAGATCCTTCAAGTAAGTTGTCATTGTTGCAAGCAATAAAAATTGATGTCTAAATATGTATGATTTATTAGTGTGGAGAAAATAAGCTTTATACGATCTTGTGATGTGGAAGAAATAAAAGCGACGGACTATAAAATAAAGGTCCATATCACAAGTGGCAATATAAAGTGACGTTCTTTTGCATTAAGATCTCGTGCATTCAACCATAAAAGCACATGACAACCTCTGCTTGCCTCTGCGAAGGGCCTATCTTTTATTCTTGTCTTATACTTTATACAAGAGTCATGGTGATCTCCACCTTTCCTTTTTACATTTTATCCATTGGAAAGTGTTGTGTGTTGGAAAGATCCTGGTATATATAGCTAATTGGATGCGAGTTTTCATGAACTATTATTGTTGACATTAGCCTTAAGGTAAAAGGTTGGGAGGCAAAACTATAAGCCCATATCTTTCTATGTGTCCGATTAAAACTTCATACCCATAAGTATTGCGTGAGTGTTAACAATTGTGAAAGACTAAATGATAGTTGAGTATGTGGACTTGCTGAAAAGCTCTTATATTGACTCTTTCTGATGTTATGATAAATTGCAGTTGCTTTAATGACTGATATTATAGTTTGTTAGTTTTCAATGAAGTTTCTGATTCATACTTGAAATTGTGAATGAATTGTTACTTTAGCATAAGAAATCATATGACAATATATATGTTGTTGTTGTTGTTATAAGAATGATCATCATGCCCTCATGTCCGTATTTTATTTTATCGACACCTCTATCTCTAAAAGTGGACATATTTTTAGATATCGGCTTCCGCTTGAGGACAAGCGAGGTCTAAGCTTAGGGGAGTTGATACGTCCATTTTGCATCATGCTTTTATATAAATATTTATTGCATTATGGGCTGTTATTACACATTATGTCACAATACTTATGCCTATTCTCTCTTATTTTACAAGGTTTACACGAAGAGGGAGAATGCCGGCAGCTGGAATTCTGGGCTGGAAAAAGGAGCAAATATTATAGACCTATTTTGCACAATTCCAAAAGTCCTGAAACTCCACGGAAGTCAGTTTTAGAATATATATATATATAATATTGGGCGAATAAAGTACCAGAGGGGGCCACCCACCATCAATGAGGGTGGGGGCACGCCCCCTGCCTCATGGGCCCCCTGGCATGACTCCGGTGCCCATCTTTGGCTATATGAAGTCTTTCGCCCTGGAAAAAATCATAAGTAAGCTCTCGGGATGAACCTCCGCCACCATGAGGCAGAACCTTGGCGAAACCAATCTAGGGCTCCAGCGGAGTTGTTCTGCCGGGGAAGCATCCCTC
>NC_041390.1:459249842-459257334 GCF_002162155.2 Triticum dicoccoides
GGGGGGGTCAATCTCCATCAACATCTTCACCAGAACCATCTCGTATCAAACCCTAGTTCATCTCTTGTATCCAATCTTTGTCTCAAAACCTTAGATTGGTACGTGTGGGTTGCTAGTAGTGTCGATTACTCTTTGTAGTTGATGCTAGTTGGTTTACTTGGTGGAAGATCATATGTTCAGATACTTTATGCATATTAATACCCCTCTGATTATGATCATGAATATGATTTGTGAGTAGTTACGCTTGTTCCTGAGGACATGGGAGAAGTCTTGCTATAAGTAGTCATGTGAATTTGGTATTCGTTTGATATTTTGATGAGATGTATGTTGTCTTTCCTCTAGTGGTGTCATGTGAACGTCGACTACATGACAATTCACCATTGTTTGGGCCTAGGGGAAGGCATTGCGAAGTAATAAGTAGATGATGGGTTGCTAGAGTGACAGAAGCTTAAACCCTAGTTTATGTGTTGCTTCATAAGGGGCTGATTTGGATCCATATGTTTCATGCTATGGTTAGGTTTACCTTAATATTTCTTGTGTAGTTGCGGATGCTTGCAAGAGGGGTTAATCATAAGTGGGATGCTTGTCCAAGGAAGGGCAGTACCCAAACACCGGTCCACCCACATATCAAATTATCAAAGTACCGAATGCAAATCATATGAGCGTGACGAAAACTAGCTTGACGATAATTCCCATGTGTCCTCGGGAGCGCTTTCCTCTATATAAGAGTTTGTCCAAGCTTGTCCTTTGATACAAAAAGGATTGGGCCATCTTTCTGCACCTTATTTACTATTATTACTTGTTACCCTTTACAAATTACCTTATCATGAAACTATATGTTACCGCTTATTTCAGTGCTTGCAGAGAATACCTTACTGAAAACTGCTTATCATTTCCTTCTGCTCCTCGTTGGGTTCGACACTCTTACTTATCAAAAGGACTATGGTAGATCCCCTATACTTGTGGGTCATCACTGTGAGCAAAGTTATAACACTCATTTCAGATGACAAATTATCGTTGATATTATTTCAGACACATTTTTGGTATTACATACCTTGCTTTTCTGCTAATTTCCGCCTCAGCTCAGACGCTTCGACGGCATGGGAAGCTGACGCTTGCGTCGCAGCCTGTTTGATTCATATAGATATGTATGTTAATCTCCTGTATGAGTACTTAGATCCTCTGTTTGGCCTTTCTTTGTGAAGACTGAACAGGGTCTCATGGGCTACTATCTATACACAGATATTTTTCTTACATAGCTAAAAAGCAATATACAACATACCTCAAAGCCTCTCAGAAGGCTATTGTAGGCCTCGTTCAATCCGCTTTTAGCGGACCGAACTCTTTCAACCATCGTACACATAAGGGTACGGTGTTCTTCTACAATGACGGCACTCCAAAGTGCTTCCATCAGAGTATCCGGCGCCTCCGGATTGATGGAGGTCGCCGGTGGGATTTGCGCACCCCCTTCTTTCGAAGGAGGTTGCCTTCCTAATTCTGGAGCCGTATAGGTCTCTGGAATAATATTCAGTTGGGGACCGAATTGGGCATGGTCCCCATCGCCAGTCTCCATAGGAGTCGGCGCCCCCATGTTTCCGGCAGCAGAGGTATCGCCCTCTGGCGCCACCTCGACGTCTTCCCGCACCTCTCCCTGACCCGGAAGGGTCCTTCCGGACAACACTTTGGCATTGTCCGTAGCTTTGGGGGGAGGCCGGCGGAGGCGACCCGCTGTCCATCACGTTTTGGATCCAGCGAATTCCCCAAAGATGAGGATTGCTGGGGGTGGATGCGAGCCGGACTGCATCATGTAATTCAGTATATTACAATCACAAGGCAGAAAAGTATATAAGTACAAATACCTTCGGGGTACTTACGATTCGGCCAGGGGCTTCGTCCTGGGGCACCACTCATCAGCGTCCGATTCGGAGTCATTCGTGAGGGAGATTCTCCCTTTCTTGGACGCCTCCGCCTCCAGATCTGCGGAAGCCCTCCTTTTCTTCTTCCCCCTTAAGGGGAGAATTACTCTCTTCCTCCTCCTCGTCTTCTTTGGGGTAGGAGTGCATCTCGGTGTCTTCGGACACTGCATTCGAAGCGCCTTTACGATGGAGGCCACTTTTGGCCTCCTTGCCCTTCTTCTTGGCCTTCTTTTCCGGCGTCGGAACCAGCATCCTCATTAGCAGAGGTATGGTTGGGTCTTCGGGTAGCGGAGCCGGACAGAAAATCCACTCTGCCTTCTTCATCCAGCCCTGTGAAAAGGACAGCTTAGTATGGCCCTTGGATTTACAAATGGTAAAGTTATCGTGAAAACTTACGGGCGACGCCGCATGAGTACAGTCAAGGACGAGGTCTTCGGTCATTTTCGGCCATGTTTTTTGGGTCTTGAACAGCAACTTCCACATGTCTTCATGCTCCGTGCTGAAGAATCACCGCAGGGGCCGGGACCGGCCGGGTCGAACTCCCACATGCACTGAGTCCGGCCTTGGCAGGGCAAAATCCGGCGAAAGAGCATTACCTAGATCACGCTATCAAGACTGGTATTCTTGTCTACCATACTCTTGATGCGCGTCTACAGCATCGTCACCTCATCGGATGACGCCCAGTCCAGGCCCTTGTTGAGCCAGGATGTCAGCCGCAGTGGAGGCCCGGACTTGAACTCAGGAGGAGCGGCCCACGTGGAGTCACGGGGTTCCATGAAGTAGATCCACCCCTGCTGCCACCCCTTCACGGTCTCCACGAAGGTGCCTTTCGGCCATGTGACGCTGGGAAGCTTGCTCACCATGGCGCCGCCGCACTCCGCGTGTTTCAGACATGGCAGCCGAGGTGTTTCCCTCCGGCGCCGTCAAGTCAACCCCCCCGGCATCTCTTCGAGGCCCGGGGAGGGCCTATGCGATGACACCTCGGTGTCATTAACTCTAGGTGGTGTGGAAGCTAGGGGAGGCGATTCTCTCTCCATCAACTCTGGCGGCAGATCCCCCGAGGATGTGGATTGCTGGGGAAGACTGCGGGCAGGACTAACAAAAAATAGAACTTAGAATTATCATCATAGTCCATAGAGATTGGATGTATGTGGAAAAATCTCGGACTGCTTACGAGTTGGCTTGGGGCTTGGTCCGGCGAGGGTGTGTCGGGATAGCCTCGGCGTCTGACTCCGAGTCATCGGGGAGGGTAATTTTGTCCCTCTTGGAGGCTACGGCCTCCAGGTCTTCGGAGGCCGCCCTTTTCTTGTCTTTGCAGGGAGGATCTTCTTCTTCCTCCTCCACCTCGCCGTCGTCGTCGCCCTCGTGAGAGGACTGGGCATCAGCTTCTCCGAACATTGCGTCCAAAGTGTCCTCCTCTTTCTTATTCTTCTTCTTCTTGTCCTTCTTTACCGGCGCCTGGTATGGCGTCGGGACCAGCATCCTCATTAATAGAGGATCGGCTGGGCTTTCGGGGAGCGAAGCCGGACACCGGATCTACTCCGCCTTTTTGGGCCAGACCTATTTGGAGATAGACTACTCAATACTTCTCCTTAAGATGGATGCACCAATTGGTGTTCGGAGGTTTTTAACTTACCTCGGAGGCTGGATGATTGCAGTTGAGGCCAGTGTCGTCCGATGACTTTGGTCACGACTTCTGCTTCTTGAAAAGCAGCGTCCAAATCCCCTTATGCGTTGTGCCGTGGAACCGTTGTATGGTCCGTGGCCCTTCCGGATTGAACTCCCACATCCTGAGGGATCGCCGCTGGCAGGGAAGTGCTCGGCGGATCAACATCACTTGGATCACATCACCGAAGGTAATGTCCTTCGCTATCAAGCCTTTAATGCGCTTCTGCAGCCGCAGCACCTCACTGACCGACCCCCAGTCCGGACCCTTGTCGGTCCAGGATGTGAGCCTTAGTGGGGGTCCGGATCTGAAGGCTGGAGCGGCTGCCCACTTGGAGCCGCGGGGTTCTATGATATAGAACCATCCCTGCTGCCACCCCTTCACGGTCTCCATGAAGGTGCCTTTCGGCCAAGTGACGCTGGGAAGCTTGCTTGCCATGGCGCCGTCGCACTCCGCATGTTGACCATCCACCACTTTTGGCTTCACATTGAAGACCTTGAGCCATAGGCCGAAGTGGGGAGGGATGCGGAGGAATGCCTCACATACGACGATGAACGCCGAAATGTTGAGGAAGGAATTCGGAGCTAGATCATGGAAATCTAGCCCGTAGTAGAACATAAGGCCGCGGGCGAAAGGATGGAGGGGAAATCCTAGTCCGCGAAGGAAATGAGGAATGAATACTACCCTCTCATGGGGCTCCGGAGTAGGGACGATATGTTTCTTGGCCGGAAGCCAATGGGCGATTTCCTGGGCTAAATACCCCGCTTCCCGGAGCTCCTTGATGTTCTCCTACGTGACGGAGGAGGCCATCCACTTGCCCTGCGTTCCAGATCCGGACATGGCTAGAGTGTTTATTGGGGATGGAAGGGATCGAAGCTTGGGCGCTGGAGCTCGAGGGCGGTGGGCTGAGGAAGAAGAATGCTTGGGGTGAAAAGGTGGATTATTATATCCTTATAAATGCCGTGAATATAGAGCGTCCCCCACGAGCCTTAAAACTCGCCTATTCCCAAGGGGTCGTGCGGACGGCACGGTTGGATTACCCAGGCCTGTATTGATGAGAATCCCGTGATAAGAGGACACGATCTCTGTTTTGACAAGACGTGTCACCGGAGGTGGCGTCTCGAAACATGAAACGGGAAATTTAATAATGATTTGAAATAATGGAAAGGCCGGACGTAATGTCTCGCCAGCAAAGCTGTCAGTAAAGACATATTATGTTTTTTAACTAAGTGTTATACCCTTGTGGAGGTGGGTTGTAATTGTTAAATAGAGCAGGATATAGTGAACATTGATCAGCTATTTTTGAAGTGTTCGGAGGAGGAACCCGTCTTGCAATCCGAAGACACTCTGCGCGCCGGACACATCGTCAGTGAACCTGGTTCAGGGGCTACTGAGGGAGTCCTGGAATAGGGGGTCCTCGGGTGTCCAGGCTATGTGACATGGGCCGGACTGATGGGCCGTGAAGATACAAGACGGAAGACTTTTTCCATGCCCGGATGGGACTCTCCTTTGCATGGATGGCAAGCTTTGCGTGCGAATATGAAGATTCCTTTCTTTGTAAACCGACTTTGTACAACCCTAGCCCCCTCCGGTGTCTATATAAACCGGAGGGTTTAGTCCATATAGAGGCAATCATAATCATATAGGCTAGACATCTAGGGTTTAGCCATTACGATCTCGTGGTAGATCAACTCTTGTAACCCCTATACTCATCAAAGTCAATCAAGCAGGACGTAGGGTATTACCTCCATCAAGAGGGCCCGAACCTGGGTAAACACCGTGTCCCTGTCTCCTGTTACCTTCGATCCTTAAATGCACAGTTTGGGCCCCCCTACCCGAGATCTGCTGGTTTTGACACCGACACCCATGATGAGAGGATCGTTGGTGATGACGATGGTTCCGATTTCCCCCTCCCAGAGGGAAGTTTCCTCGACAGAATCGCTCCACAGGAGAGCAAAAGTGCTCCTACCCAGGTTCCGCCTTGAGACAGCGGTGCTTCTCCTGATACCTTCCTTATGATTTTTTTCCTAGGTCAAATAGCACCTTATAGAAGAAGATGGAGTTCGGAGGCCGGCGAGGGGCCCCAGAAGTCTAGGGGCGCGCCTCGCAGGCTTCTGACTACCTGGTGGGCCCCTTCTATTGATTCTTATGCCTATATTTTTTATATATTTCAAAATAATTCTCGGTCAATTTTCAGGTAATTTGAAGTTGTGCAGAATAGGTGTCTCCAATATAGCCCTTTGTGGTCCAAAATTCTAGCTACCGGCAATCTCCCTCTTCATGTGAAACTTGCAAAATAAGAAGAAAAGGCTTATGAATTGTATCATAAAGTGAAATAACAGTTCAAATTGCAATAAATATCAATAGGAAAACATGATGCAAAATGGACGTATCATCAGACGAAGCATTAAGTAAGTGGAGAAGCCTCCCCAAAGCTTGAGGGAGACTCTCTTCTTCAATTTGTACAAAGTTAAATATTTTTTGTAAGGCAGCTTGTTTCTTATGAGAAGGAAAATATTTTTTAGAGAAGTAATATATCATTTCCTGGGGAGAACACACACATCGAGGAGCAACAATATTAAACCATTTCTTAGCATCACCCTTTAATCAGAAAGGAAACAACTTAATAATATAGTAATAGCGAATTTTCTCCTCATGAGAAAATAGGGTAGTTAATTTAGTAAGGGACTCTGGACTCCCTGAGAAGGCTTTAATCCCATCTGTCTCAAGTCCCTTATTTACAATTCTAGTTGTTTACTCTCGTTGAATTATTTACCGTTATGCTTGCAGCATAATTTCCATTACTTTACACTAGTAGAAAACGGAGCTTTAAAACCGGTTCGTAAGGGTCTTTAGTGCCGGTTCCATAACCGACACTAATTGGTGGGCACTAAAGGCCCCCCCTTTAGTACCGGTTCGGCACGAACCAGCGCTAAAGTGCCACCACGTAGCGTGAGCTCGCGCCCTGGTATGGGGGACCTTTAGTACCGGTTGGTGTTACCAACCGGTACTAAAGGTTTTTTTTGAAAAAAAAAATTGAAAATTTTGGAAAAATAAAATTATTATTTTTTTCGATTTTTTATTTTTCTGAATTATTTGGTGATTTAGTCTCTAATCACCTCTCTTAACTGCTCAAGTGTGGATCACTCATTCCAAATCATCTAACTTCCCGACCGGTCACCCATCCCTATCACTACTCCAGCCCGAGCACGCTAAACTTTCGGGTTCTATTCTCCTTCGTTTTCAAGTCTGCACTTGTTGTTTTCCTGACAATAGTAAGATGCCAATCCAATTAACCCTCAGGAGTTTAGCTTGAGCATGAAGTCACACACATTTCACTGTTTGAGTTTGAAACTATTATTCTAAAAAACAGTAATTATTTAGTAACACTAATATTTCTTGAATAAGTTTGACCATAGTTTGACAATAGTTTGACCACAGTTTGACGATAGTTTGACCAGATTTGACCAAAATTCAAAAAATTGAAATAATTATTTAGTAACACTAATATTCTTGAATAATTATGTAGTAACATTAATACTTCTTGAATATGTAGTTTGACCAGATTTAACATTTTTATTAAAAAAAACTTAAATTTGACCATATCTTTTTTCCTTTTTGAATTTGAGGATTCTAAAAAATTGCAAACAGGCCGTAGGCCATCTCCACCGGATGCGGATTTTCGTGCTGAATTTTTTGATATATTATACGTTTTTTTCCGACATCGTATGCAAAAGTTATAGCCGTTTTACATTTTCCCTACACTTTTTGCAAAACATGTCCAAATTTAAGTTTTCAAGTTTTCCTAACGTGTAGATGTAGTAATATAACTACCTCTTGAAGGATTTTATTTTTTGAAGTTTTTATCATTTTCTTTTGATTTTTTCAAAACTGAAATGGCGATACACGC
>NC_041390.1:459257958-459402221 GCF_002162155.2 Triticum dicoccoides
GGATTGTGTCTTCAACCGGGACTATAGGTTAAGACTCTGTAGTGCCGGTTGGTGACACAAACCGGTACTATAGGTTAGACCTTTAGTACCGGTTTGTGTCACAAACCGTCACTAAAGGGGCTCGTGGGGCCCTGGCCTGACGCCAGCCTGCCACCACCCCTTTAGTACCGGTTTGTGGCACGAACCGGTACTAAAGGTTCATTACGAACCGGCACTAATGCATAGCCATTCGAACCAGCACTATTGATCACATTAGTGCCGTTTTTTATAAACCGACACTAATGTGCTTCACGTTTGACCCTTTTTCTACTAGTGTTACTACTGCTTTGGATTGTTAACAATTCATAGGCATTCTACTCAAACCATTCAAGACACAAAAGATTGATTCTTGTGCTCCCTATGGGACATCAGCGTGTGATGATTATAACTCCTCCCAACCTCCTCCCTAGGGGCATGCGGGTAGTACTTTGCTTCGAGGGCTAATAAACTTTCACAATTAGTATGTGAGTTCTTTATGACTAATGTGAGTTTGTGTACTATAAGCGCTTTCACCTATCCATCTTTTGCTAGCCTCTTCGGTATTGTGCATTGCCCGTTATCACTTCGAGACATGGTGAGTTTTTATACACACTTTCTTCTTAAGTCTCAAAATACCGTACCCACCAAAAATTCATTAAGGCACAACAAGATAGTGGGTGGCTGATTACTAGAGGTTGCAAGTGAGGCACAAAGAAAAATAAAAATGATTACACGGGGTTGATGCCCTACCTAAAAGGCATCACAAAGATAAGAAAGGAAAACCTAAAACAAGAAGGGGAAGGCTAGCAACCGAAGCCAACCGAACCCTTAGGAAAGTCGAACCTATACCATCGTGGCTAGGCGAGGTGAGTCATGTGCGACGATGAAGAACCTAACTAGCCAAGATCACACCTCAGAACACTGGCGCCCTGTACACATCATCGAAAGGCAGTGCAAAGTCAAGCGACACTATGGGCACAACCCAACCAAAGCCAGAAACCAATAAGAAACCCCACATATTTGAGTGTCTCCACAACACCAAACACAAGGACTAGGGTGGAAATATGTGGGCACCAAGCACACGAGCATGCCGATAAGCATCACCGACTTGGTCAAAGGGTATTGAATAACTGATAATGAACTTTAACACCAGTGTGGTGTTGGTGAAGGAGAAAATCAGTGCACAACCGAGACCAAGTTTCACAATGGTGCGACCACCAAGGTCAAAGGCAATCTACCGCCTAGGTGCCAAGGCCACCCCATGACATCCATGCACCAACATCCGACCCACTTGAACACAAGTTGTGGGAGTGGGGGGCAGACCTGCCCCAAGTCAGTGCCTCCAAGAAGGAAAGTAATGAACAAGATGCCACCATCGCCCGAACCATAACTAAGTTTTTTCTCTCGAGGCACACATCACGAAAGGAGGGGATTAGGCGGCGTGGGGGGGACTAAACTTTCAAATTTGACACCATCATCGTCCAAAGAGAACAGAGTTTTCTTGTCAATGCCCATATTGCAGAGGGTTTTTTTTGGGGGGGAGGGGGGCAGATACCTCAAGGGAGAAAAACAAGACTTTAAAAATATCCGAGGGGTCAAATAGTTCATGTAAATGTGGAATGTCAAATATATTGAATGTGTGCACATCTTCCTTGTAAGTTGTAACCAAAAAGTAAGGAATTGAACACAACATTGTGGGAAAAAGTATGGCTAATGCCAATCTAGCTTCTTTCAAGGGGAATCATATATTGAACCTAAATTTCCTAAAAGAAAAGGGTAGCTCCGGGCCCCTGGATCCATTGACAATATATGTCTCCATCGTTAAGTGAAAAGTATGAGGTTCAGATAGTCAGTGGCGGAGCTACAGCAAGGCCCAAAGGGCCCTGGCCCACCCAACTTATGTGATTCGCTTCAAGGGTATATCTATTTTTGGGCCACAAAACACAAGCCCAATAGATGTTTCTATAAGCCAGCCCGCCCAGTTATTTGGGACAAGCTCCGCCACTGCACATGGTAGTAATTCAAAAGGATAAAAACAAAGGTATGCTAACCAACACGCAATAAAGATTACCCGCAAAAAAACATGCAATAAGAGGAAGTCCAATGGGGCGACCCATTTCGTCCGCCTGCGTCCGTTTGGGTCGGCGCGGACAAAAGTGGAGGCCCAACGCGCCGACCCAAACGCAAATCACGTCCGCCTGGCGTCCGCGCCAACCCATTTCTGGTCCAAAATTGCATCGCATGTCTCCTCGGCGTCTGCCACGTCCCCACCTGTAGGACAGCCAACCGTCGCCCGTCGTCTTATTTATGATGAGCACCGATAGTGGGCCCACTAGTCAGCCAGTGGAAGCGTCCTTTTTTAAGCACATGTGCGGCGGGGGCCGGCCTCATCCACTTCCGTCCACATCTGCCCCCCCCTACCAACACTCCCTTTCCTTTCTCACGGCGACAACAAACCCTAGCAAGCGATGGGTCTCTTCGGCGGCAGCAGCGGTGGCAAGGGCAATGGCACCCCCGATGCCTCGTCCTCCTGTAGTCCTCCTCCCCCTCCTCCTCCGCCGCCGGCGCGTTTCCGCCCTGGTCGCCGGTGCCTGCACATCCCGGTGCACCAAGAGGGGTGGCACTGGGAGTACAGGCAGCCGCTGCCCTACCCCAACGTCAAGCTGCGCACCACCGGCACCTGGATCTGCGACGGATCCTGGTGTAGCAAATCCCGGTGCTGACGAGGAGGTGCGAAGGCGCAGTGCGCAGCTCATGCCAGAGCAGCGTCAGCTGCCTGAGTATGCCGCCGACTCTCCCAACTGGGAGGCTTGGTTCGCCATCGAACATGAGGAGTAATGGCGTGTAGGCATCGCCACCGTTCCCACCGCTGCCCCCGCAGGTAGAGCCGGAGGACATGGGAGCGGAGGCGGAGTACCAAGCCGCCCTCGAGGAGGCCCTGTAGCATGCATTGGAGGCTAGCCGCCTAGAGGAGGATGCGCACTGGGATGGGCTGGAGCAAGCCCTTGCCTTGTCGATGGTGGGCGACTCCGTCCACACCTCGCTCTTCGTGTCACCACCGCAACCGCTGCCGCCCGTCGAGCCCAAGCCGGAGCCAGAGCCGGAGCCGATCAGGAAGCGCACCCTACCTCCACCCACTTGGCCGGAGGAGGCCTACACGTGGACGGGGCAGTACCGCGAGTGGGTTAGCGCGCCTCTTGTCCAGTTTGCCGCGACGCCCGCGTAGGAGTCGGCCCACCTCGAGCGCTGGAAGGCGCACTAGCTCCGCCAGGAGTAGGCCGACGGCGAGCGGCAGATCCGCTACGAGGCGCTGCTCCAACACGACGCGGAGGCGCTCTGGCTCGAGGAGGAGGAGGAGCGCGCGTGGCTAGCCGCAATGCCGCTGCCCCAGCAGATGCCTGAGGAGGCTGTCGTGGCAGTGTACCAGGCGGCGTTCGGGTGGGCTGGCCCTGCTCCCGTCTTCTTCGACCTCACCCGCGACGATGGCGACGATGGCGTCGATGTCAAGGGCAAGGTCGACGACGTCTAGGGAAGCGTGCTGGGCAGCACAGTTTTTTATGTTTTAATTAATGTTTAATTAGGTTTAAGTGGACTTTGGCCGGCGGTTGACCGGCCACTTATGTTTAATTATGTTTATTTTGTGCAAGCTGTTTTTTTTCAAGCCGGCACATTTGGGTCAGCCTTTCGTTGGGCGTTCAAGCCGACCCATTTGAGAATGTGGAAGCGCACGTCCACCTGGCCGACCCAAACGGACGAAAAGCGGACAAAGCGCGCGTCCGTTTGGGTCGCCCCGTTGGAGTTGCTCTAAAGATTACACGACAATCATGTTGAACTAATAATCCTACTATCGCGTGTGCTAGTCACCTCATTCCAGATGGGGTGTTACCCACTGGCAGTATGCGGATGACACCATGATTATGGTAGAAGGCTCGGATTCAGACATTGTTAATCTTAAGTTCCTTTTGCTCTACTTTGAGGAAATGTCTGGACTTAAGATTAACTTTGATAAGAGCGAGGTTGTGGTCCTTGGCTACTCGGAGGCTGAGCAGCACAGGATCGTGGATAACCTCAATTGTAGGTTGGCTTCATTCCCCATATCTTACTTGGGGATGCCCCTGGCTGAGTCCAGGATTTTGGTGAGTGGGTATGATCCGCTTGTGGGACGAGTAGCGTCCCGTGCGGAGCCCTGGTGCAGTAGGTTCACTTCTAAAGAAAGCAAAACTGTCCTCATTAGCTCTAACCTTGCCAACCTCCTCATGTATATGATGGGGATGTACATCTTGCCCGAAGGTGTGCATAGTTCCTTTGACAAGGAGTTGGCTAGGTTCTTCTGGCAAGCAGGAGATAGTCGTCCTAAGTACCATATGGTGAAATGGGCTGACATCTGCTTGCCGAAGGACCGAGGGGGGGTTGGGCATCCCTGTGTCTCGCCGTATGAACGTTGCGCTCACGCTTCGTTGGGTTTGGCGGATCTTGTGGGGAGATGGAGGTTTGTGGCTGCAGCTGATTGAGTCCAAGTACTTGCAGGGCCAGCCCCTCTTGGCTTGCTCACACTCGGTTGGGTCCCAGTTTTGGAAATCTATCCAAGCCACCAAGGATGAGATTAAGCTGGGTTTACGGTTCTCGGTTGGCAATGGGTCTGGGATCCAGTTTTGGTTGGACCCCTGGCTTGATGGAGAGCCTCTTCGCATGCGGTTTCTAAGACTCTTTGCGATTTGACGACCCGGTTGTTCTGGTATATGCGACTGCTTTGGATGAGGGATGAAATATTATGTCCAGCCGCTCATTCGGACCAACCAAGGTACAGGAATGGACAGACTTGAGGGAAGTAGTCCCTCTTCCTCTGTCCCAGGACCCTGACATTGTTTCTTGGTGTCTTTCTCCTTTGGGAGAATTCTCCGTTAGTTCGGTTTATCAGGCGCTTTGCTGGTTGACGTTTCTCCAGTGGTTATCCCCATTGTGGAAGCCACCGATGCCCCTGAAGATCAAGATTTTCGTATGGCAGCTTCTCAGAGATCGTTTACCTTCGGGGACCGAGGTGCTGAACGCCATGGTCCGGGCAATGGCCTTTGCCCCTTTGCCTCGTCCCGGAAACGGGAACACACATTCTGTTCTCATGCGCAGCAGCGCAGGCACTTTGGTGCTTTGTTCGTGAGGCTCTGGGACCGGAGTGGGAGGCCCATGACCTTGCAGAGTTTCTGCAGGTAAGGGCCACTCAGGTTGGCCGTAAGCGCCGACTGTTCTGGCTCATCTTCGTGGCTATGATGTGGACTCTTTGGACTACTCGCAATAAGATGGTGATTGAGCGGGTGCTCCCACGGTGTGCTTCTGACTCGTTCTTTAAATTTCTTGCCTTCTTGCAGCACTGACATCCACTCGTTAGGCCGAGAGACCGTGACCGGTTTCAGCTCTATTTGGATGCTCTGCTGGCTTCTGCGTGTCGGCTCTCTGACCGTTTGCCTGCTTCATAGCTTGCCCCTGGTGGCCTTTTTATGTTTTTTCCTTTTTCATTTGGGCGTGTTTGTGTTGTGGCCTCAGTAATTTTTTTTATGACCGATTGAGAAGTGGTTGTATGAACGTTTGCTTTATCTATAAAGTAGGATAAAAGTCTGTTTCGAGAGATCGCGTGCGCTCTGTGACCCATTTATTCACTGGTCCAAGTCTAACAGGAGTTACCCGTTGTGAAACGTTCACGGTAAAAGACGATCATGCACATGTCAAAGAAAAAAAAAAGACGATCATGCATGTAGACGAGCAGTAGGCGCGGCCGCGGTCGCTGTTCCCGAGAGAAGCCGGCCTGCGGCCGCGGCCAGAAGCAGCCGGCAGGAGTACAGTGCGCGCGCAGGCGGCAGAGGTGTGGGTGAGGGTGGCAGGAGCACTGGTGAGGAAGACGGTCGAGCGATATTCAACGAGCGAGCACAGTGCACAGGAGCCGCGCAGGGAACCAAGCGAAAAAGAAAGCCAAAGGAAACGGATATGTGCTAGCTGGGTGCGCGTACATGCATGGACACGTAGCTTTCGCGCGCCGATCAACAACCCGTTTCCGTTAGTCGTCCTGGCCTCGCTCGTTGGGCCGAAGCGCCCGGCCATGGAAGCGGACCGGAAAGAGCACGTACTTTTCTTTTGGACTTGGAATGCATGAAATACTATGATGGCGAAGTAGTTTTGCAGCGTACCGCTATATAAATGCATCCGCAATGTACATATACGTGTACATACGTACGTACTACGTGCATGCGTGCTTTGCATTTGCATGCGACGCAACCTTTTACCCACTCCAATCGACGTAGAGCTGCTGGGAGAGTGGCTGCAGTAGCCAATGCCTGCGACAGTTGCCCTAGCTAGCGACATCTATAGAGTGGTGTCAAGCAGAAGGTACTACAACGTATTGTTGGCATCTTCGCTTGGTGCCACCTTTGCTTGGTGTAGCCATGTAGTTCTAGTAGGAGTGGCATCTTCGACGCTTGGTGCCACCTTTGCTTTGCTGTAGCCGTGTAGTTCTAGGAGGAGGAGTACATGTCATGGGAACCTTTGCCGCGACGGAAAGCTCACATGACATGCATTGAGTTGTTGGGCGGTAAATAACCGAATATACAGAGGAGAGTTGTTGCGGGCACACAGAAAGAGAGGGAGAGGGAGAGGGAGAGGAGGCAGGGCATGCATGCAGTTATAAAGAAGGGAAGGCCTTTTCCAGTACTTTTGGTGATTTGACCTCACACTATCCCATCACCTCGCTCCGCAACAAAACTGCCAGGAGCAGTACAGGACAGAGATCCTCTCTACTGCACACGACACGCCGCGTGCCCTACACCTCCTTTTCTCTCTCTCTCTCTCTCTCTCTCTCTCTCTCTACGTTATCTCTCTCTCCGGTGGTATACTTCACTTTGAATTCCTCAAATTCCGCCCGTCATACTTTTTCTGCCGACCACCCAGTTGGTCTCCCGGAGTATGTACGGACACACACAGTATTCTTTCGCTCTCTCTAGACGCAGGCAACTTTGGCACCGATAGTGTGCTCTGGACGGAGTCTACGACATACTGTACTATTGAGGCAGTGATCCATCGGTACACTTTCCATGTCACGATTACAAAAATTGTATGTTAGCTGTTTACGGTCTGCAATGTCCATAACATAAGGAGAAGATGGGTAGGGCATTTCCAACACTGATCCGCAAACTAGACACCGCATTCGTCTGCGGATGAAGAAATTAGTCCACGGACACGAATGCGGGAGCCGGCCATCCACAACTATACACATACATTTCAAATCTGCTTTAAAGTAATCAAACAAAAACATTTACATTTCGGGCATATTTTAACTAAACTCTACCGGGATGAGGTAAAATTACTCTATGGCCAACCCACTCATCAGACTGTCAGGAACCATGTAGGGATATGCTTCAGCGAGAGGGGAAGAATATACAGCCTCCCTTCATTTCCGTGAAGAATGGATCAGGGTTGGTTTTTGAGCTGGGGAAGACGGTCGCCGTGGTCTACGCCCCCGCTCACCGGGCAAGACACCGGTTGTGTGACCCGGCGACGCGGCGGCGGTGGCCTTCATGGAACCCAAGTGGCGACGGCCTCCCGTTATCTACTTTTCCTCGCTGTCTGCCGTTGCGGTAGACGTGCCGACCTCCGCCGACATGACTTCTTTCCCCACCTGCCTGACGCGTTGCTGCCATTGCTCGCAGCGGATTTGCCGGGACACGGCGTTGTCCGGCCTGGATCTGGACGGGCGAGGAGGGAGTGGCGATAGGATGATGGTGGCGCCGGATTCAGAGGGTTCGCCGGCAAGCCAACCTGCATTGAGCTGACTCGCCGGATAACCTAGGCAGCTGCAATGTCGGAGGACTCCATCTTCTATTTACCGGAGGCCATGGCGGGTGTTGTACAACGAGGATGTGGAGAGAGCGTGAGGTGAGGTGTGGTTCTTGCCCGGTGCATGGACACTTTTGTATAGTGGGCAGATGTGTGGAGCGGGCTGGAGAGATGTTTAATGTCGATCGGCACAAGAACTGACATGTGACACTCGGAGTGCTGGAGTAGATTTCTCGGCACACGCGTCAGTTTAATGAAGGTAGTCGGGCAGATAGATGTTGTTTCAATGCGAATAGAAAGCATACACAACAAATGAGCAACAGG
This sequence comes from Triticum dicoccoides, assembly GCF_002162155.2. Classification (NCBI taxonomy): domain Eukaryota; kingdom Viridiplantae; phylum Streptophyta; class Magnoliopsida; order Poales; family Poaceae; genus Triticum; species Triticum dicoccoides. Next base: position 459,266,119 of record NC_041390.1, read on the forward strand.
TGACGCTCTCGTCTTGTGTGTTAGAAGGGAGAGGAAGGATTGGTGGAATTATTGTTGTATTGCTTGAGCCTCGTGGGCATATATATAGGAGTACAATGATCTACTTGGAGTACAAGGCAAGCCAGAATATTTCCTAGTCTAACCTATGTTTCCTATACAATCACGTTACTCAACATCCCCCCGCAGTCACAACGGTAGCGATGCAGACGGTGAGACTGGAGAAGAATCCGAAGGCAAGCCGACGGACACCCCCCACAGTCGTAACGGTCGATGCATCGCGGAGTTGTGGCTGGAGTGGAAACCAACGAGGTTGCTCAAGCAGGCGGTAGCCCTTTGTGCCGTTTGTCGATGTAGCCGAGAGCGTGGGTGGTGGAGCCGTGGTCGAGGTAGCCGTGCGAAGAATGCCGTGGTCGATGTCGAGTCGGGGTAGCCGATGTCGAGGAAGTCGCCATGGAGCCGCGAGCGCAAGGGGACGCCGAGTTAGCATGGGCGCAGTGGTGTTGAAGTAGTGGTGCGCCAGGAAGTAGATGATGTTGACGACGCGTCGCTGCGGGTTTGCCAAGCCCGGGGACACATCGTGGACGAAGGCACGCACCGGTGTTGCCAGCACCGGGCATGCGTAGACGGACGAAGACGAAGTTGACGAAGCGCCGCACCAGGCTTGCCAGGCCTGGGGACACGTCGTGGACGAAGGCACGCGGCGGTGTTGCCAGCACCGGGCATGCGTAGACGAGGGACCTGCACGAGCTGTACACCATGTCGGAGAAGTCGGAGAGGCCAGCAGAGAAGGACTCGACGACGGTTGCGGCGCCAATCGGCGCGGGGCCAATGTCGCCCGCGGTTGTCGGAGTAGATGAAGCGGTCGGGGTAGATGACGGCGACGCTGGCGACGAACTGGTGCCGGACGAAGACGAAAGGGGGTGGACGGGCGACGGCGCCGGCTACAAAGGTAGCGGCGGCGGCGGCCAAAGAAGAGCGGCCTGAAGGCGGCGGCGGCGGCTAGGTTAGGAGTGCGGCGGCGGTGCTCGACGTAGGCGAAGAACCCTGACAGCATGACGAAGACCGGCGTGGACGGTGGCGTTCCCGCGCCAAGGGAGACGGCGCGGCGCATACCACGGGAGGTCGACGCGCGGTGACGGCGGTGGACCGCGGGCCGCGGCGCTACGGCCCGAAGGGGCGACGCGGCGGCGGCGGGCAGGTCGGGGTGACAACGGAAGACCTCGGGACGGTCGCAGGGACCGCGGGCCGCGGTGCTATAGCCCGAAGGGGCGGCACAGCGGCGGAGCGCGGGGTGGTGCAACCGCGTGGACGGCCTCGAGACGGCGGCGTGGACCGCGTGCCACGCTCGCTACGGCCCGACGGGGCGACGCAGCGGCGGCGCGAGGGTCGGTGCAGCCACGGGGACGGCCTGGAGTGGACGACCTCGGGGCGGCGGTAGACCGCGGGCCGCGGCACTACGGCCTGAAGGGGCGACGCAACGGTGACACGGGTCGGTGCAGCCGGGAGGAGAACCACGGGGCGGCGGCGCTGCGGCCCGACGGGGCGACGCAGCGGCAGCCCGTTGCTCGATCGACGGAGGGGCGCGCTGAACTCGGAGACGATCTTCACGGGACCTGCGAAGGCGCGCATAACCGACGGGCCAGGTCGGTCGCGCGGCGTAGATGAGGCTGATAGCGGCGGCGAGCGGGTGATCAAGCCGATCGCGCGCGAGGTCGGGGACACCGCTCGGTGAAGGCGTGGTGGCGGCGGAGTCCGAGATGAAGCCGGCGGCGGCGGGCGGCAGGGCGGCTATGATTGGCCGCCGCATGGCGCGAGGCCGCCGGGTCGGGGTGATGCAGGAGTCCCGGTCGGAGCAGGCGGTGACGGCCGCCGTAGATCGACGGGCGGGCCGTCGCGCGAACGGCGACGGTGAAGGGCCGCCGCATGATGCGAGGCCGCCGGGTCGGGGCGACCGGCGGGTAGACGCGTGGACGACGCGTGAGGCCGCCAGGTCGGTGAAGACGCCAGTGTAGTCGATGCCGAAGTCGGAGTAGAGGCGCACGGGGTCGACGGCGGCGGTGGGCGACGCAAACCGGATCACAAAGACCGGAAAACCAAAAAGTAGACGCCGATCAAAGCGACCGGCGAGAGAGAAAACCCGGATCAAAGGATCGGGAAAAAGACTCTCTAGGGCAGCCGGTCAACACGACCGGCGGACGAACCCCAGGTACGGGCGGCGCAGCCCCCGGCGGCGGTCAAGGAGACCGACCGCCCCGGGGGCGGCGCGCAGGTGCGGAAGCGGTGGCGGCTAGGGTTTAGGATCGACTTGCGATAGATACCATGTTAGAAGAGAGAGAGGGATTGATGGAATAGTTGTTTTATTGCTTGAGCCTCATGGGCATATATATAGGAGTACATGATCTACTTGGAGTACAAGGCAAGCCAGAATATTTCATAGTCTAACCTATGTTTCCTAATACAATCACGTTACTCAATATTGTGAATCGCTTCAATGCCGGCTCCATTGAGCAGTCATGTCCGCTCTAGACCAGCATGAATGCAGGAAGCTGCCTACGAACGGAAAAACTCGCGAATGCAGGATCCTTCAAAAATCCTTTGAGTCAAAGAGGCCCTAAAGGTTTAACAACACCACTGGAATGAAAAGACTTCTTATAAATGTGGGAGTTTCTCGAGGACACTACATTGAAATGCTACATGTTTTTTTTTTGTAAGATTAACCCTAACAGAGTCGTCATTTTCACAGCTTGCACGTAACGTGTATGGAGTGCACTTTATAATTTTTTGGAGGCAGCTGAGGCAGCACGCAAACACAGAGCCGCCATAACAGAGCTTCCATTATTTGACTTCTATTTGTTTCTTTTCTTTTGGTTTTCGTTTGAAATTTGTAGATGCCATTTTAGGCAATCAAACAGTGAGAAATTCAACTAATTTGAAACTAAAGTTGATTAAGAACATAAATACATTCGAGTTGCTTATAAGAGTGGTCAAAATTCATCCGTTTGCATATATTTTATGACTTGAAATGCCGTTAAAAAACATTTGTAAAATACTAAGCATATGCAATGTCGCTATTCAACATTGCTAGCTACTACTAACCGAGGCCTTCTAGCCCTCATCCTCCTCCTCATATACTACTTTTCGTTTTTTTTTCTTTTTTTAAAAAAACACAGATCTTTATTCATTTTTAATAACAATTACATCATTTATTAGGAGGGGTACAATTCACTCAAAGGCTCCTCAAGCCAGTCAAAAGTTGAAGAAAACTTAGCTAACTTAGCAAGTTTATGGGCAACCTTATTGGCTTTTCTATTACGGTGCTCGAATCTAATAATGGAAAAATCATAAGCCAAAAAGTAACAGTCATCAAACACTGCCGCCGTTGTACTCGCCATCCGTCCTTCGTTGTTCATGATTTCAATTACCTCCAGAGTATTTGAGTTAAAATAATGAGACGCTTGCAACCCGCCCTTTGAACAACGGATAGACCACATCTGAGCGCCAAAGCTTACGCCTTCGGGACATCTGTGCACCAATGAATTCTCTAATTCCCTCCTGCATTGAAGTTTCCTTTATCGTCCCTCGAAACAGTGTCGTTCGTGTCCCTAAAAGCATCTCCAGCCGTTGGCCTCCCAGGGGGCGCCTAAATTCGCCGCCTGGGGGTGAGCCGGCGCAAAAAATGGGCCTGGGGCAAGTTGGTCCCCAACCGCCGGCCCCAGGGCCACCCCAGGCACAATTAAATAAAAAAAGTATAGCAAATTTCGGCACAGTTTGGCGAAGTTCGGCTAAACACGACAAATTTCGGCCAACTTGGGCATATATTTGGACAAAGTTCGACGATTTTCATTACATAGCAAATATATAATAAACTAATCTAAAAGAAACTTGCAGAACACTGAGTAGTCGCCGTCCTCGCCGCCATCCTCGTCGTCGGCCTTCTCCTCCTTGACGTGGGTGCCCCTGCTGGACCCGGCGTCGCCATGGCGGACTGGTGGCGGCGGCGGCGCGTCGTCGTCGTCGCTGTCGTCGATGACGACGACTCCTCCTTCGTCGGGGCCCCGGCGGCGCTCCGCGAAGCGCTGCAGGGCGGCGCACTGGCGCTCCATCGCCATCTTGAGGGAGTCCTTGCGTGCCCATTCAAGGGCCACGTCGTCGTCGCACTCGACCTCGCCGTGCTCCATCTTCACGGCGGCGAGCCCCGGCTCTGCCTTCACCGGCGCGAGCCCCGGCTCCGTCTTTGGCTTGACAAAGCGCGGAGGAGGAGCCGATGAGGAGGCGCGCCGGCCGCCCTCGTTGATGACGATGCCGGCGCTGCGATTGCGCCGGCCGAGGCGACTCCGCCGCGGGCTCGGCCTTGACGCCGAGCAGCGCCAGAGTGCCGGAGGAGTGCGAGGAAGAGCGCGAGGAGGAGGAAGAAGAGGAGGAGCCGAACCTCCTTGGCGCCCATGGCCCGTCGCGTCGGTGGTGCTCCTGGGCGGCCGCCCTCGCCGGGGGGTACGCCAACGGCGGGTCGTTGCCGCCCTCGAGGTGCGTCAGCACGCCCTCGAGTGTGCGGCCGGGGACGCCACACCACAAGCGACGCCCCTCGCTGTTCTTCATGCCGCCGACCACCGCCGCGCCGTTGGTGGACGCCAGCCATTGCTGCTGACGGCGCTCGAAGTACGCCGCCCAAGCTGCATGGTTGTCGGCGGCGTACTGGGGGAGGGGGAGTTGGGCGGCGGTGAGGGAGGCGCGCACGACGTCGACCTCCTCGGCGAAGTACCCGGGTTTGGCCACGGCGTCGGGCAACGAAGGAATGGGCACTCCTCCGTTGCTGAGCTTCCAGCCCGTCGGCCCAGCGCGCATGTCCGGCGACGCCGGGATGTTCGCCTGGAACAGGAGCCAAGACTCCGGTTCACGGAGCGAGCGGTGGCCGAAGCCGTTGGCCACCGCCTCATCTCCGGGGAAACGCTCGGCCATCGGGAGAGGGAGGGAGAGCGAGGGCTCGACGGTGGCACTCGGGAGAGGGGGGCTCGGCGGCGGCTCTCGGGAGAGGCATAGCTCGGCGGCTAGGGCGGCTAGGGATAGGGCTGGTGTGGCCAGAGGCGAGGGAAGCCGCCGGCTTTATATAGCTGCGCCGCGCCCGTGTGTACGTGTGCGAGGGAGGGGAGGCATCGGCGCCGTCCCGTGACGCGCCGCCCGTGAGGAATCAATGGCAAGGCTGCCGCTCAATGGTAAGGCTGACCGGCGGCAGCCTTGCCATTGATTCCCCGCGAGAAACCGAGGCGTGGGGGGAAGACGACGCGCGGTGTCGCTGAAGCGGCGGGCCTGCGGCTCTTTCGTGCCAAAAACGCTCGCCCCGGCGTCCCCGAGCGCTCCCCGGCGCGCCAGGTTCAGCCTGGGTCCGCCGGCGCTAATTTTGGCCCAGGCCGGCGAAAATCGGGCTCCTGGGGGCGCGACTGGGCCGATTTTTCTGTGTCGGCGCGAAAAAATCGCCTGGGGAGGCCTTTCTAGAGGCGCGGCTGGAGATGCTCTAAGTAGGTCGTGATCAAAAGAGACGTCTACATTAAGTTTTACAAACCCCCTTGGAGGTTGTATCCATCCACCTTTTTCATAGTAGCCTTCGGTTATATGGCCATAACATAGTTTAACTTAATAGCATGAATCCCCATAAAAATCTGATTGGTATCTTGGGTTTTCTCTTTATGGATCAATTTTCGCCTCTCCCACTATAAATACCGGGTTATATTTGCAATCAACTCATGAACATTCCAAATACCCAAGATAGTCAGCTCATGTTCATGTATAGAGAGTAAAAATTCAACGACTGCCTCACCGGCATAATCAACTTCGCAAGCCCTTTTAATGACCTGATCCAGTCCCAGCACTCTCCACACCTCCTTTGTTTTCTGACATTGGAATAACATATGTTGTGTATCCTCTGGTCCTAAGGGACAAGAAGGACAACCGAGGAGCTTTTATGTGCCTATTCGCCAAAGTAACTCTATAAAGAAGAGTGGCGTGCAACGTGTGCCATATGAAAAAAATTGCCTTCGCTGGACAATATAACTTCCAGATCTTATTCCAACAGAATTAATAGTTAAATGTCCCATATCATCAGTTCTTCTAAGTTTTCTCCCGTGTTTGTGTTCCCATTCCACAACATAGTCTGATCGAATAGAAAACACTCCATTTTTTGAATAGTTCCAAGCAACAAAATCTAACATATCATGTTGGGAAAGCAGAATTGCAATGACCCGTTGTGTGTCAACTGGCCACAATATTTGTGTAACTAGATTTTCGTCTCCATTATTAGTAACAGGGCCAACTAAATCAGATACCCTTGAGATCAAATTACTCCTCTAGGTGTGATTACTTTTCTATTTGCACAATTCGGTACCCAAGCATCTTCCCAAATATCAATATTTTGACCATTTCCAAAGCACCATATATAACCATGATTTAGACAATTAACCCCTGCCATAATACTTTGCCAAGTAAAAGAGAAACCCTTCTTTAACTTTGTATTCAACAAATCACCGCCGGGAAAATACTTAGCTCTCAACACGGTAGCACATAAGGACTCTGGATTCTCAAGAATACGCCAAGCTTATTTTGCCAACATTACCAGGTTGAAACATTGAATATCCCAAAATCCCCCCCCCCCTCCCCCTTGATTTTTGGGTACACACATTTTCCATCAAGCCATCCAATGCATCCGCTTCTGATTGTCCTCACCCCCCACCAAAAATGAGACATCGCATCAGTGATTCCCTTGCAAGTTTTTTTTGGAATTTTGAGACGGACATCACATAGGTGGGGTTTGCTTGTACAACAAATTTCAGGAGGATTTCCTTCCCTCCTGCGGATAGAAGTTTTTCTTTCCATCCACTTATCTTCATGATGATATGGTCAATCAAGTACTGGAAATATAGTCATACTTGTCCATACCCACATTAGCAGGTAGGCCCAAATATTTATCATTCAGAGTTTCAGTCATAATATTGAGAGTGGTACAAAGTTTCTCCCTGATATCCACTCTCGTATTGGGGTTGAAAAATATGCTTGATTTATCAACACTCACTATTTGCCCAGAGGTGGTACAATATAAATCCAAAATGGCTTTCCAAGACTCGGCATTGTGTATGTTAGCTTTCATCAGGATCAATGAGTCATCCGCAAATAGAAGATTCGTAATAGATGGAGCCTGCCTACGTACCTTCACACCTTCAATTTTTCCAGCCTCCTCCGCATGTGACAAGAGAGCGGTGAGACCCTCAGTACATCACAAAAAATAAGGAGATAACGGGTCTCCTTGTGGTAATCCTTAGGAGGGCTGAAAGCTCGCAGTCTCTTTCGTATTGAACCTAACCCGGTATTCTAGAGTGGAAACACTTGTATAATAAAATTGACCCAACTCTCTTGGAAGCTCAGTTTCAACATAATCTCCTTCAGGGAAACCCACTCAACTCGGTCATACGCTTTATGCGTGTCAAGTTTCATAGCACAAGGTCCTTCCTTTCCTTCTCTCTTATTTTTTTTCTTTTGTGAAAACATTCATAGGCCACTAAAACATTATCAGTAATCATTCTTCCAAGCACAAAAGCACTCTGAGTCAGTCTGATAATTTCTGGAAGAAACGCCTTTAGACGAGCGGCCACCATTTTTGATATAATCTTGTACATAACATTACATAGGCTAATTGGTATGAACTGGATTATCTTTTATGATGAATTAACCTTTGGGATCATCACTATCGCAGTATGATTCCATCCTTTCGGAATAGTACAAGTATCCACCGCTTGCAAAATTTCTTGAACAAGGTCGTCCCCAAGCATAGGCCAAAATCTTTTACAAAAAATAGCATGGATACCATCAGAGCCTGGGGCTTTTAAATCTCCAATATCAAAAGGAGCTGTATGAACACTATCAGCCGAATAAGGCAAAGGAGGGCATTATTCATCCCATCTGACACTCTTCTCCTAACGAGAGATAAAACTTCCATATTCGGTTGCCCCACTTCAAAGGTAAAAAGGTTTGAGAAATATCCCTTGATATGGTCCTTTAACTCTGTTCCTTGCCGCCAAACACCAGTGTCATCAAGATGTTTTTTTATGTTATTCATTTTCTTTCTCGCCTTTGCGGCGTGATGAAAAAATATGTATTATGATCCCATGCATCAACCAGTTAACTCTTCCTTTTTGTAACCAAAAAAACCTCCTCTTGATCTAACAAATTCTCGATCAGGATGAGAACTTCCTTTTGGCGAGAGCGAGATGCCGCATTTATAGGTCCCCGCCTCAATTTCTCCAACTCCTTTTTTAATTTATTAATTCTTCACTTTGGTCCTTCTAGAATATCTTGGTCCCAAGTGTGTAGGTCCTGCACCGCCCGTGTACATGTAGCAAGAGACGGACCAGCACCCGCTAGTTTAGCCTTTTGCCATGCTGTGCGTACAATCTCTCCAACAGTCTCTTCTTTGAGCCATTTAGCTTCAGATTGCTTCACATGGTCTTTTGTGCAATTTAAAACATTCCCATCAAAATATTCCGTGTCAAGGATTAAGGGACGATGATCCGAATGCACATGTTCCTCATTGATAACGGTCGTTTTGAGGAATTTATTTGACCATTCGACATTACATACAACCCTATTTCCCTAATCTACCCTCTCCTCCACGTGAAACCGTCGCCAATATATCCCAGATCGTGTAAACCACATTCCCCCAAACAATTCCGGAACTCTTGCATCATTGCATTTGATCCTGGGTTACCTCCATCCTTTTCATGAGAGTACAAAATTTCGTTGAAATCTCCAATAACAACCCAAGAGTAAGAAGCATGAGAATGTAAAGTGTGAAGGTTTGTCCAAGATAATTATCTTTCATTCCAGGCCGGATGACCATAAAACCCCGTAAATCGTCAATCCACATTATTCTCATTCATAAACATCGCATCAATAAAATAGGGAGACAAATACTTCAACTCAACTTTATTCTCTTTTTGATACTAACTGTGGTGTGAGTACGAAGAAGATGAAGTTTAACTCGTGCCATATGACAGTTGGGTTTGGGGTGCACTCCAAACCAGACATACACAACGTCCAAATGTGAAGGCTACAAGAGCGAGCTCCATAAATTGCGAGCTCTATATGAGCCCAAAGTGACATTTGTGTGTCGTTCTTATATTAGCTGGTACCACACTTGATTGTATTTTGCCGATCCACGGTCCACACTAGATCATAGCAGGTACCACGCTTAATTGTATTTTTCCGATCCATAGACCACACTAGATCTGAAAGTACATACTGTGTTACATCACATCGGAGGACTCACTTTGAACTGGAGCTGTTCCTGCCTGTTCACTCCACATTTCCATGCATCTATGTTGTTGCTTTACCAGTGCATGTCCCAACTGCCCATCCACAATGACTGGTGTTCTATGCCTGGACAAGCATCCGAACAAAACAAAAGAACACGAAGAAAGGAAGAAGCTACGCAAAACTAATCAAGTATGCGCGAGCGCTCTCTCATCGAATTCCTTCCTTTAGTTCTCAAATTTGCAATAAAGCCTGTGGAGGCACTTCACAGCTCCAGTGCTCCACATGCTCTTACGGTCAAGCTTTATTCCCTTCCCTGGCGCCTCCATCCGATTGTTGAGTTTGCTATGGATGATCACTTTGGTACCTGCATTTGGGGCATACAGAAAAGTGCCGCACAAACTTGGCTTTCGTGTGGCATGCGGTGCACTCATTGTCCGTAGAAGTTATCTATGCTGACCTGGCACTGTAATTCGTTTGGAGCCGTGTACTCTGCCTATGTGGCGTAGGGTGGGTCCTGCCAATCAACAAATAATACTCCCTCTTTTTTTGCGAATAAGCAAATAATATTCCCTTTGTTTCTAAATATTAATCTTTTAGAGATTTCAATAGTACTACATACGAATACGAATGTATATAGATATATTTTAGAGTGTACACTCATTTTACTCCGTATGTAGTCCCTTATTGAAATATCTTTAAAAAAACTTATATTTAGAACGAACGGAGTACAAATGAATAGTAATTGCCTGTGTGGCACCATGTGGGCCCCACCTGTCAGCGAAACAATACAAATTGTAATAGATTAAAAACTAGTCCGCTCAAGCATTCGAATTGGAACTACAGCTAACCCGCGTGTGGGGCTAGCCACCCCACCTCGATTACGTGTGAAGTCTTAAGCGGATACACTCGCTTTAGATCTTTCGACTGAACAACATAACCAATGACATTTTTTGTCCCGATATGATTCTTATTGTTTATGTCTATAACAGAACACGTTATTGGGGTTAAAATAGACTATAATTAATGTGGATTATTTTCAACATGTTACTTTCTTCCACTTTTAGATTATTTTTTCAATACGAAAATTATAAATTAAAAAAGTTAAAAATGTTCGCAACGGCATTTCATTAAAATACCAATAAATAAAACACATTACGTTAAAAACTATTCATGTAATGTTAAAAATGTCCGCATATTCATTTAACAAAAAAATCATAAATTAAACTATGAATATTGAAAATATTTCTATAATTTTAAAAAGTGTCCTCATATTTGAGAAAAAATACTAAATTAAAAAAATCTTTAAATTAATTCTCATATAATTTTAATTTATCATGTTTTTAACAAATTATTCATGTAGTATTTAAAAGTGCTCATGCTTTAAGAAATATGTTTTTTGAAAAGTGTTCAGGTGTTTTAATAAATTTCATGTGTTCTATAAATAATATATTTATATATTTAAAAATTAATATAAAATGTATGTATGGAAATATAAATATGAGCCTAGTGTGCCCTCAGACTGCAGTTCCTCAAATGAATACTTTCAAGTCATAGAAAAAAATTATAGTTCATAAATATTATAAATTATATGAACACGTTTTAAAAGAGCACGTGAATTCTTCTTAAATTACATGAAAGTTCTAATTTGACTGTATATGTATGTATATCACTTATAACGCATGAATATTCTAAATGTATTTTATTACTGTGAACATTACATATATTTCACGTATTGTTAATGAAAAAATCTAACTTCTTATAAATGGGCCACACTAACTACAACCCGTTTAAGCCCCATGAGCATGTTTTATTATTGACATAAAAAGTAACTCTACTTTAGTGGTAACAAACGTCATATCCTATATACCTAAACAATGGATCCCCATTATCTCTAATTCTCTCTAACATGCAACCTTCTATCTCATCAAATGTGCCACATAAGTGTAAGTGCATCTAGTGCCACCCCTAGTTGGTTTTGGAGTATTGACAACAAACCTAGTTGAGGGACCAATGTGTTTGTGAGAATTGCAGGATAACACATGTAGAAGTCCCTCATTGATTCGGTTTTCCTACCAGAGATGACCCCTAAAAATGTATGAAGACATTGAAGTCAGAGGTGGTATGTGAAGACATTCACATTGAAGACTATGATAAGAGAAGACATCGCGTGAAGACTATGGAGCGCGAAGACTTAGCAGTTTCGTCGTTCTGTGTTTTTCTTTGCTGAGTCATAGGAACCACCGTACTGTTAAGTGGGGTCCAAGAGAACCAGTCAAAATGACTGAAGTGATGCTTAACCAAAATCCTATGTCTTCGAGTGAAGACTATGAGAGCAAATCTTGTCCAGAGTTGGATAAGTCAGCTTTGCTTGTAGTCCAAGTAAAGTTGTCGTGTGTGTTTGAAATCTGATTGTTGGAACACGTGTCAGTTCCTTAGTGACCAAGGGTCATTTCGGACAAAATAGGTCTGGTTGCCCAGTGGCTATAAATAGCCCACCCCCTACAACCATAAACGGTTGGCTGCTCAGAGTTAGAGTACGACTTTTGTCGTTTGAGAGCAACCCACCTTGAAGCCTTTGAGAGAGAATTCCTTGCGAAGATAAAGCCCTAAACACCCAGAGCCAAAGAGTGTTAGGCATCACTTAAGTCTTCCTGTCTGTGTGATCTGAAGACTTATTACACTTGAGAACTGTGAATCCTCCAGCCGGTTAGGCGTCGCGTTTTGAGCATCCAAGAGTCATTGTGGATCACCGTGAACGAAGTCTGTGAAGGTTTAGAAGTCTACCTTGAAAATTTACCAGAGTGATTGGGCGAGGTCTGTGTGACCTTAGCTCAAGGGGAATACGGTGAGGACTGAGTGTCCTGAGCTGCGTGTTCAGGACTGGGTGTCCGGGACTATGTGTCCTCAGGTTTAAATACCTATCTGCCCTAACCAGACGTACAACTGTCACCGCAGTTGGAACTGGTCTACCAAACCTTTGTCTTCACCAAGCTCACTGGTTCTATCCTTCCCATCTCTTTATTTACAGTTGGCCCTTGTGAAGTCAGTGCCTATTTGCATTGTCCATTTGTCTTCATTGTGTGACTGTTTGTTCAGATTGGTTTCATATTATCTTCCATCATGATCCGTACTGCCTAGCTGCTGTTAGTCTTTGTGCTTTCACTTCATTGAATACTTGACTGTGGCTTGTCTAGGGTAGTCTACCTTCCGCTGCATGGTTATAGGTTCATTTCTATCGTTTGTCTTCAAAACTCCCATGTTTTGAAGACTTTCATAAAAATTGCCTATTCACCCCCCCTCTAGTCGATATAACGCACTTTCAATTGGTATTAGAGTAAGGTACTTCCTTGTTCTGTGTGTTTGGTTTAACCACCTGGAGTTTTAGCTATGTCGACTGCAGGGATAATTAAAGTCTCCACTGCATGCCCCGTCTTCGATGGAACTGAATATCCCTACTGGAAGAATAAGATGTGCATGCATCTTGAAGCCACTGATGTCGACCTATGGTGTGTCGTCAAGAATGGCGTTCCCAAGGCTGGTGAAGGTGTCACCGCTGCTGATGTCAAGAAGTTCGTTCAACTGGACTCCACTGCCAAGAACATCATCTGCGGTCATCTGACCAAAGGACAGTATGGCCGCGTGAGTGCTTTGGAAACATCTAAGCTAGTCTGGGACTGGCTCTCCAAGGTCCATGAAGGCATCTCAACCCAGAGAGATCAGAGAATCAGTGTCCTTCGCAACCTCTTCAACCGCTTCAAGAGAAATGACAATGAGAATGTCCAGCTCACGTTTGATCGACTCATTGACATCACAAATGAGCTCCAAGCTCTCGGCGCCACTGAGATCACCAAGCATGAAGTCGTCAAGACACTCCTGAGATCACTTGACAGCTCGTTTGACACCCTAGCCCTGATGATTCAAGAACGTCCTGACTTCAAGACACTCGATCCGTCTAACATACTTGAGAGGCTCAACACACACAAGTTTCAGCTTTCTGAGAAAAGAGACATCTACGGTCCCAACTATGGGCGAACTCGTGCCTTGAAGGCAAAAGCTGTCTCCTCATCTGAAGAAGAATCTGACAGCAGTTCTGATGATCCTGAAGACATTGGAAAGGAGCTTGCTATGCTTGTGAAGAAGTTCCAAAAATTCACCAAGAAGAAAGGCTTCAAAAAGTCTTCACGATCAAGCTCAAGGAATGATGAAGTTTCTGCTCATGACTACAAGAAGAGAACATGCCACAAGTGCAAGAAACCTGGCCACTACATCTCTGAGTGTCCGCAGTGGGACTCTGACGACAAGAAGAAGAAGAAATACTCAAAGTCTTCTTCCAAGTCTTCCTCAAAGTCTTTTTCACAGAAGAAGAGCTCATCTGGCAAGGCACGTGCATTTGTTGGCAAGGAAATGGATTCAGAGGAGGAGTCCGCTTCTGAGGAGGCGGAGGTGGAGTCTGAGGAGGAGTCCGATTCTGGCGTTGCGAGTCTGGCTACAGCATACGTTGCCAAGTCCATCTTCAACACTGAAGACAATGACTTCATCACCGACACCGATGCAAATGACAAGGACTACTCCTCTCGTACCTACTGCTTCATGGCACGCGGTGCCAAGGTAAACACACGCACTACTCACTATCAAACATCTAGTGAAGATGACTCTGATTGTGGTTCCAAACCCAGCTACAAAACACTTGCTAAAATTGCAACTGAACAATAGAAAGCTATGGAACATATTCAAAAACTGTTAGACAAAAGCGATGATATGTTAGACGCTGAAATGACTCGATCTCAGTCCTTAATTGAAGACATAAAAAATCTTCACGTTAAGTATGAGGAACTTGAAAGTCGTCATGAAACGCTCTCAACAACTCATGAAAAGCTTTCCTATGATTATCTTCAAAGGAAGCATGATCTTGAGAAATTGAGAGCGGCTCACGAAGATCTTCAAAAGGAAAACGAGTCACTTCGCACCGAACAGATCAGCTCAGCTCAGGAAGGATTTGAACCACCATGTCTTAAATGCATCGAGCGTGACAACGCTACTTCTGTTGTTGGGTGTTCTACTGCTGCTACTATTGCAATATCTTCAACTGTTGATGTGGTAACTGTTGGGGAACGTTGCAGAAAATTAAAAATTTTCCTACGGTTTCACCAAGATCCATCTATGAGTTCATCTAAGCAACGAGTCTAGGGAGAGAGTTTGCATCTACATACCACTTGTAGATCGCGTGCGGAAGCTTGCAAGGTGATGATGTAGTCGTACTCGACGTGATCCAAATCACCGATGACCAGCGCCGAACGGACGGCACCTCCGCGTTCAACACACGTACGGGACGGGAGACGTCTCCTCCTTCTTGATCCAGCAAGGGGGAAGGACAGGTTGATGAAGATCCAGCAGCACGACGGCGTGGTGGTGGATGCAGGGCGTCACAGCAGCAGGGCTTCGCCGAGACTACGAGGGAGAGACGTAACGGGGGGAGGTGGAGGCGCCAGGGGCTGGTGTATGAAGTCCCTCCTCTCCCCCACTATATATAGGGGTGCCAGGGGGGCGCCGGCCCTAGTAGATGAGATCTACTAGGGGGGGCGGCGGCCTAGGAGAGGTTTCCCTCCCCCCCAAGGCACCTAGGGGTGCCTTCCACCACTAGGACTCCTCCTAGGGGGAAACCCTAGGCGCATGGGCCTATAGGGGCTGGTGCCCTTGGCCCATGATGGCCAAGGCGCACCCCCTACAGCCCATGTGGCCCCCCGGGACAGGTGGCCCCACCCGGTGGACCCCCGGGACCCTTCCGGTGGTCCCGGTACAATACCGATAACCCCGAAACTTGTCCCGATGCCCGAAATAGCACTTCCTATATATAATTCTTTACCTCCGGACCATTCCAGAACTCCTCGTGACGTCCGGGATCTCATCCGGGACTCCGAACAAAATTCGGGTTTCTGCATATACATATCTTCATAACCCTAGCATCACCGAACCTTAAGTGTGTAGACCCTACGGGTTCGGGAGACATGCAGACATGACCGAGACGCTCTCAGTCAATAACCATCAGCGGGATCTGGATACCCATGATGGCTCCCACATGCTCCTCGATGTTGTCATCGGATGAACCACTATGTCGAGGATTCGATCAAACCCTGTATGCAATTCCCTTTGTCAATCGGTACGTTACTTGCCCGAGACTCGATCGTCGGTATCCCAATACCTTGTTCAGTCTCGTTACCGGCAAGTCACTTTACTTGTACCGTAATGCATGATCCCGTGTCCAACACCTTGGTCACATTGAGCTCAATATGATGATGCATTACCGAGTGGGCCCAGAGATACCTCTCCGTCATACGGAGTGACAAATCCCAGTCTCGATCTGTGTCAACCCAACAGCTACTTTCGGAGATACCTGTAATGCACCTTTATAGTCACCCAGTTACGTTGTGACGTTTGATACACCCAAGGCACTCTTACGGTATCCGGGAGTTACACGATCTCATGGTCGAAGGAAGAGATACTTGACACTTGCAAAGCTCTAGCAAAACGAACTACACGATCTTTTATGCTATGCTTAGGATTGGGTCTTGTCCATCACATCATTCTCCTAATGATGTGATCCCGTTATCAACGACATCCAATGTCCATAGTCAGGAAACCATGACTATCTGTTGATCACAACGAGCTGGTCAACTAGAGGCTTACCAGGGACATAGTATGGTCTAAGTATTCACACGTGTATTACGATTTCCGGATAATACAGTTATAGCATGAATAAAAGACAATTATCATGAACAATGAAATATAATAATACTTTTATTATTGCCTCTAGGGCATATTTCCAACAGTCTCCCACTTGCACTAGAGTCACCAATCTAGTTACATTGTGATGAATCGAACACCCATAGAGTTCTGGTGTTGATCATGTTTTGCACGCGAGAGAGGTTTAGTCAGCGGATCTGCGACATTCAGATCCGTGTGCACTTTGCAAATCTCTATGTCTCCATCTTGAACATTTTCACGGATGGAGTTGAAACGACGCTTGATGTGCCTGGTCTTCTTGTGAAACCTGGGCTCCTTTGCGAGGGCAATAGCTCCAGTGTTGTCACAGAAGAGTTTGATCGGCCCCGACGCATTGGGTATGACTCCTAGGTCGGTGATGAACTCCTTCACCCAAATCGCTTCATGTGCTGCCTCCGAGGCTGCCATGTACTCCGCTTCACACGTAGATCCCCCCACGACGCTCTGCTTGCAGCTGCACCAGCTTACTGCTCCACCATTCAACATATATACGTATCCGGTTTGTGACTTAGAGTCATCCAGATCTGTGTCGAAGCTAGCGTCGACGTAACCCTTTACGACGAGCTCTCCGTCTCCTCCATAAACGAGAAACATGTCCTTCGTCCTTTTCAGGTACTTCAGGATATTCTTGACCGTTGTCCAGTGTTCCTTGCCGGGATTACTTTGGTATCTTGCTACCAAACTTACGGCAAGGTTTACATCGGGTCTGGTACACAGCATGGCATACATAATAGATCCTATGGCTGAAGCATAGGGGATGACACTCATCTCTTCTTTATCCTTTGCCGTGGTCGGTGACTGAGCTGAGCTCAGTCTCATACCTTGTAACATAGGCAAGAACCCCTTCTTGGACTGATCCATTCTGAATCTCTTCAAAATCTTATCAAGGTATGTGCTTTGTGAAAGACCTATGGCGTCTCGATCTATCTCTATAGATCTTGATGCCTAATATATAAGCAGCTTCTCCAAGGTCCTTCATTGAAAAACACTTATTCAAGTAGGCCTTAATGCTGTCCAGAAATTCTATATTATTTCCCATCAGGAGTATGTCATCTACATATAATATGAGAAATGCTACAGAGCTCCCACTCACTTTCTTGTAAACGCAGGCTTCTCCATAAGTCTGCATAAACCCAAACGCTTTGATCATCTCATCAAAGCGAATGTTCCAACTCCGAGATGCTTGCACCAGTCCATAAATGGATCGCTGGAGCTTGCATACTTTGTTAGCGTTCTGAGGATCGACAAAACCTTCCGGCTGCATCATATACAGTTCTTCCTTAAGATGCCCGTTAAGGAATGCTGTTTTGACGTCCATCTGCCATATCTCATAATCATAGTATGCGGCAATTGCTAACATGATTCGGACGGACTTTAGCTTCGCTACGGGAGAGAATGTCTCGTCGTAGTCAATCCCTTGAACCTGTCGATAACCCTTAGCGACAAGTCGAGCTTTATAGATGGTAACATTACCATCCGCGTCCGTCTTCTTCTTAAAGATCCATTTGTTTTCTATCGCTCGCCGATCATCGGGCAAGTCTGTCAAAGTCCATACTTTGTTTTCATACATGGATTCTATCTCGGATTTCATGGCTTCAAGCCATTTGTTGGAATCCGGGCCCGCCGTTGCTTCTTCATAGTTCGAAGGTTCATTGTTGTCTAACAACATGATTTCCAGGACAGGGTTACCGTACCACTCTGGTGCGGAACGTGTCCTTGTGGACCTACGAAGTTCAGCAGTAACTTGATCCGAAGTACCTTGATCATTATCATGGTTTTCCTCTTCAGTTGGTGTGGGCATCACAGGAACGGTTTCCTGTGCTGCGTCACTATCCCGCTCAAGAGGTAGTACTTCATCGAGTTCTACTTTCCTCCCACTTACTTCTTTCGAGAGAAACCCTTTTTCCAGAAAGCATCCGTTCTTGGCTACAAAGATCTTGCCTTCGGATCTTAAGTAGAAGGTATACCCTACAGTTTCCTTAGGGTATCCTATGAATACGCATTTTTCCGACTTGGGTTCGAGCTTTTCAGGTTGAAGTTTCTTGACATAAGCTTCGCATCCCCAAACTTTTAGAAACGACAGCTTAGGTTTCTTTCCAAACCATAATTCATACGGTGTCGTCTCAACGGATTTAGACGGTGCCCTATTTAAAGTGAATGTAGCTGTCTCTAGAGCGTATCCCCAAAATGATAGCGGTAAATCGGTAAGAGACATCATAGACCGCACCATATCCAATAGAGTGTGATTACGACATTCGGACACACCGTTTCGCTGAGGTGTTCCAGGCGGCGTGAGCTGTGAAACGATTCCACATTTCTTTAAGTGTGTACCAAATTCGTGACTTAAGTATTCTCCTCCACGATCTGATCGTAAGAATTTTATCTTTCGGTCACGTTGATTCTCCACCTCATTCTGAAATTCCTTGAACTTTTCAAAGGTCTCAGACTTGTGTTTCATTAAGTAGACATACCCATATCTACTCAAGTCATCTGTGAGAGTGAGAACATAACGATATCCTCCGCGAGCCTCAACGCTCATTGGACCGCACACATCGGTATGTATGATTTCCAACAAGTTGGTTGCTCGCTCCATTGTTCCAGAGAACGGAGTCTTGGTCATTTTGCCCAAGAGGCATGGTTCACATGTGTCAAACGATTCATAATCAAGAGACTCTAAAAGTCCATCGGCATGGAGCTTCTTCATGCGCTTGACACCAATGTGACCAAGGCGGCAGTGCCACAAGTATGTGGGACTATCGTTATCAACTTTAAATCTTTTGGCATCTACACTATGAACATGTGTAATATTACGCTCGAGATTCATTAAGAATAAACCATTGACCATCGGAGCATGACCATAAAACATATATCTCATATAAATCGAACAACCATTATTCTCAGACTTAAATGAGTAGCCATCTCGTATTAAACGAGATCCAGATACAATGTTCATGCTCAAACTTGGCACTAAATAACAATTATTAAGGTGAAAACTAATCCCGTAGGTAAATGTAGAGGCAGCGTGCCGACGGCGATCACATCGACTCTGGAACCATTCCCGACGCGCATCGTCACCTCGTCCTTCGCCAGTCTCCGTTTATTCCGCAGCTCCTGCTGTGAGTTACAAATATGAGCAACGGCACCGGTATCAAATACCCAGGAGTTACTACGAGTACTGGTAAGGTACACATCAATCACATGTATATCAAATATACCTTTGGTGTTGCCGGCCTTCTTATCCGCTAAGTATTTGGGGCAGTTCCGCTTCCTGTGACCCTTCCCCTTGCAATAAAAGCACTCAGTCTCAGGCTTGGGTCCATTCTTTGACTTCTTCCCGGTAACTGGCTTACCAGGCGCGGCAACATCTTTGCCGTCCTTCTTGAAGTTCTTCTTACCCTTGCCCTTCTTGAACTTAGTGGTCTTATTGACCATCAACACTTGATGTTCTTTCTTGATTTCAGCCTCTGCTGACTTCAGCATCGAGAACACTTCAGGAATGGTCTTTTCCATTCCCTGCATGTTGTAGTTCATCACAAAGCTCTTGTAGCTTGGTGGGAGCGACTGGAGGATTCTGTCAATGACCGCCTCATCTGGGAGGTTAATGTTCAGCTGGGTCATACGGTTGTGCAACCCAGACATCTTTAGGATGTGCTCACTGACAGAACTGTTTTCCTCCATCTTACAACTGTAGAACTTGTCGGAGACATCATATCTCTCGACCCGGGCATGAGCTTGGAAAACTAGTTTCAGCTCTTCGAACATCTCATATGCTCCGTGATGCTCACAACGCTTTTGGAGCCCCGGTTCTAAGCTGTAAAGCATGCCGCACTGAACGAGGGAGTAATCATCAGCGCGAGACTGCCAAGCATTCATAATGTCTTGGTTCTCTGGGACGGGAGCGTCACCTAGCGGTCCTTCTAGGACATATTGTTTCCTGGCAGCTATGAGGATGATCCTCAGGTTCCGGACCCAGTCCGTATAGTTGCTGCCATCATCTTTCAGCTTGGTTTTCTCTAGGAACGCGTTGAAGTTCATGTTGACATTAGCGTTGGCCATTGATCTACAAGACATATTTGCAAAGGTTTTAGACTAAGTTCATGATAATAAAGTTCTAATCAAATTATGAACTCCCACTTAGATTAGACATCCCTTTAGTCATCTAAGTGTTACACGATCCGAGTCGACTAGCCCGTGTCCGATCATCACGTGAGACGGACTAGTCATCGTCGGTGAACATTTTCATGTTGATCGTATCTTCCATACGACTCGTGTTCGACCTTTCGGTCTCCGTGTTCTGAGGCCATGTCTGCACATGCTAGGCTCGTCAAGTTAACCCTAAGTGTTTTCGCTGTGTAAAACTGTCTTACACCCGTTGTATGTGAACGTAAGAATCCATCACACCCGATCATCACGTGGTGCTTAGAAACGACGAACTGTAGCAACGGTGCACAGTTAGGGGAGAACACTTCTTGAAATTTTATAAGGGATCATCTTATTTACTACCGTCATCCTAAGTAAACAAGATGCATAATACATAATAAACATCACATGCAATTATATAGTTGTGACATGATATGGCCAATATCATATAGCTCCATTGATCTTCATCTTCGGGGCTCCATGATCATCTTGTCACCGGCTTGACACCATGATCTCCATCATCATGATCTCCATCATCGTGTCTTCATGAAGTTGTCACGCCAACGACTACTTCTACTTCTATGACTAACGTTTAGCAATAAAGTAAAGTAGTTTACATGACGTTATTCAATGACTCGCAGGTCATACAAAAATAATGACAACTCCTATGGCTCCTGCCGGTTGTCATACTCATCGACATGCAAGTCGTGAATCCTATTACAAAGAACATGATCTCATACATCACAATTCATCATTCATCACAACTTCTAGCCATATCACATCACATGATCAATCGCTGCAAAAACAAGTTAGACGTCCTCTAATTGTTGTTGCATCTTTTACGTGGCTGCAATTGGGTTCTAGCAAGAACGTTTTCTTACCTACGAATCACCACAACGTGATTTTGTCAACTTCTATTTACCCTTCATAAGGGCCCTGTTCATCGATTCCGCTCCAACTAAGGTGGGAGAGACAGACACCCGCCAGCCACCTTATGCAACTTGTGCATGTCAGTCGGTGGAACCAGTCTCACGTAAGTGTACGTGTAAGGTTGGTCCGGGCCGCTTCATCCCACAATACCGTTGAGCAAGAAAAGACTAGTAGAGGCAAGTAAGATGACAAAATCCGCGCCCACAACAAAGTTGTGTTCTACTCGTGCAAAGAGAACTACGCATAGACCTAGCTCATGATGCCACTGTTGTGGAACGTTGCAGAAAATTAAAAATTTTCCTACGGTTTCACCAAGATCCATCTATGAGTTCATCTAAGAAACGAGTCTAGGGAGAGAGTTTGCATCTACATACCACTTGTAGATCGCGTGCGGAAGCTTGCAAGGTGATGATGTAGTCGTACTCGACGTGATCCAAATCACCGATGACCAGCGCCGAACGGACGGCACCTCCGCGTTCAACACACGTACGGGACGGGAGACGTCTCCTCCTTATTGATCCAGCAAGGGGGAAGGAGAGGTTGATGAAGATCCAGCAGCACGACGGCGTGGTGGTGGATGCAGGGCGTCACAGCAGCAGGGCTTCGCCGAGACTACGAGGGAGAGACGTAACGGGGGGAGGTGGAGGCGCCAGGGGCTGGTGTATGAAGTCCCTCCTCTCCCCCACTATATATAGGGGTGCCAGGGGGGCGCCGGCCCTAGTAGATGAGATCTACTACGGGGGGCGGCGGCCTAGGGGAGGTTTCCCTCCCCCCCAAGGCACCTAGGGGTGCCTTCCACCACTAGGACTCCTCCTAGGGGGAAACCCTAGGCGCATGGGCCTATAGGGGCTGGTGCCCTTGGCCCATGATGGCCAAGGCGCACCCCCTACAGCCCATGTGGCCCCCCGGGACAGGTGGCCCCACCCAGTGGACCCCCGGGACCCTTCCGGTGGTCCCGGTACAATACCGATAACCCCGAAACTTGTCCCGATGCCCGAAATAGCACTTCCTATATATAATTCTTTACCTCCGGACCATTCCGGAACTCCTCGTGACATCCGGGATCTCATCCGGGACTCCGAACAAAATTCGGGTTTCTGCATATACATATCTTCATAACCCTAGCGTCACCGAACCTTAAGTGTGTAGACCCTACGGGTTCGGGAGACATGCAGACATGACCGAGATGCTCTCAGTCAATAACCATCAGCGGTATCTGGATACCCATGATGGCTCCCACATGCTCCTCGATGTTGTCATCGGATGAACCACTATGTCGAGGATTCGATCAAACCCTGTATGCAATTCCCTTTGTCAATCGGTACGTTACTTGCCCGAGACTCGATCGTCGGTATCCCAATACCTTGTTCAGTCTCGTTACCGGCAAGTCACTTTACTCGTACCGTAATGCATGATCCCGTGTCCAACACCTTGGTCACATTGAGCTCAATATGATGATGCATTATCGAGTGGGCCCAGAGATACCTCTCCGTCATACGGAGTGACAAATCCCAGTCTCGATCCGTGTCAACCCAACAGCTACTTTCGGAGATACCTGTAATGCACCTTTATAGTCACCCAGTTACATTGTGACGTTTGATACACCCAAGGCACTCTTACGGTATCCGGGAGTTACACGATCTCATGGTCGAAGGAAGAGATACTTGACACTTGCAAAGCTCTAGCAAAACGAACTACACGATCTTTTATGCTATGCTTAGGATTGGGTCTTGTCCATCACATCATTCTCCTAATGATGTGATCCCGTTATCAACGACATCCAATGTCCATAGTCAGGAAACCATGACTATCTGTTGATCACAACGAGCTGGTCTACTAGAGGCTTACCAGGGACATAGTGTGGTCTAAGTATTCACACGTGTATTACGATTTCCGGATAATACAGTTATAGCATGAATAAAATTATCATGAACAATGAAATATAATAATACTTTTATTATTGCCTCTAGGGCATATTTCCAACAGTAACTAACTGTTGGGGAACGTAGCATAAATTCAAAATTTTCCTACGTGTCACCAAGATCTATCTATGGAGTCATCTAGCAACGAGGGAGGAGTGGATCTACATACCCTTGTAGATCGCGCGTGGAAGCGTTCAAGAGAACAGGGTTGATGGAGTCGTACTCGTCGTGATCCAAATCACCGATGATCCTAGCGCCGAACGGACGGCACCTCCGCGTTCAACACACGTACGGTCAGCGTAACGTCTCCTTCTTCTTGATCCAGCAAGGGGGAAGGAGAGGTTGAGGAAGATGGCTCCAACAGCAGCACAACGGCGTGGTGGTGGTGGAGCTCCAGTACTCCGACAGGGGTTCGCCAAGCACTATGGAGGAGGAGGATGTGTTGGAGAGGGAGAGGGAGGCACCAAAGGCGTAGGTTGAGAGGCCCTCCTTCCCCCACTATATATAGAGAGCCTAGGGGGGGCGCCGGCCCTAGGATATGCAATCTCCTAGGGGTGCGGCGGCCAAGGGAGGAATCCCTCCTCCCCAAGGCACCTAGGAGGTGCCTTCCCCCTTTGGGACTCTTCCCTTCCTTATTTCTAGGCGCATGGGCCTCTCGGGGCTGGTGCCCTTGGCCCATATAGGCCAAGGCGCACCCCCTGTAGCCCATGTGGCCCTCCGGGGTAGGTGGCCCCACCCGGTGGACCCCCGGGACCCTTCCGGTGGTCCCGGTACAATACCGGTGACCCCGAAACTTGTCTCGATGCCCGAAATAGCACTTTCTATATATAATTCTTTACCTCCGGACCATTCCGGAACTCCTCGTGACGTCCGGGGTCTCATCCGGGAGTCCGAACAACTTTTGGGTTACCGCATACTAATATCTCTATAACCCTAGCGTCACCGAACCTTAAGTGTGTAGACCCTATGGGTTCGGGAGACATGTAGACATGACCGAGATGACTCTCCGGCCAATAACCAACAGCGGGATCTGGATACCCATGTTGGCTCCCACATGTTCCACGATGATCTCATCGAATGAACCACGATGTCGAGGATTCAATCAATCCCGTATACAGTTCCCTTTGTCTAGCGGTACGATACTTGCCCGAGATTCGATCGTCGGTATCCCGATACCTTGTTCAATCTCGTTACCGGCAAGTCTCTTTACTCGTTCCGTAACACATCATCCCGTGATCAACTCCTTGATCACATTGTGCACATTATGATGATGTCCTACCGAGTGGGCCCAGAGATACCTCTCCGTCACACGGAGTGACAAATCCCAGTCTCGATTCGTGCCAACCCAACAGACACTTTCGGAGATACCCGTAGTGCACCTTTATAGTCACCCAGTTACGTTGTGACGTTTGGCACACCCAAAGTATTCCTACGGTATCCGGGAGTTGCACAATCTCATGGTCTAAGGAAATGATACTTGACATTAGAAAAGCTTTAGCGAACGAACTACACGATCTTTGTGCTAGGCTTAGGATTGGGTCTTGTCCATCACATCATTCTCCTAATGATGTGATCTCGTTATCAACGACATCCAATGTCCATGGTCAGGAAACCGTAACCATCTATTGATTAACGAGCTAGTCAACCAGAGGCTTACTAGGGACACGGTGTTGTCTATGTATCCACACATGTATCTGAGTTTCCTATCAATACAATTCTAGCATGGATAATAAACGATTATCATGAACAAGGAAATATAATAATAACCAATTTATTATTGCCTCTAGGGCATATTTCCAACAGTCTCCCACTTGCACTAGAGTCAATAATCCAGTTCACATCGCTATGTGACTAACACTCAAGGTCACATCCCCATGCGACTAACACCCAAGAGTTCTGGGTTTGATCATGTTATGCTTGTGAGAGAGGTTTCAATCAATGGGTCTGCAACATTCAGATCCGTATGTACTTCACAAATTTCTATGTCATCTTGTAGATGCAGCTACTACGCTATATTTGGAGCCATTTCAAATAACTTTTCTACTTGGAGCTATTCTAAATTGTTGCTCCATTATACGTATCTGGTATCTCTACTCAGAGCTATCCGGATAGGTGTTAAGCTTGCATCGACGTAACTCTTTACGTCGAACTCTTTATCACCTCCATAACCGAGAAACATATCCTTATTCCTCTAAGGATAATTTAGACCGCTATCTGGTGATCTACTCCTAGATTACCTTTGTACCCTCTTGCCAGATATGTGGCAAGGCACACATCAGGTGCTTTACTCAGCATGGCATACCGTATAGAGCCTATGACAAAAGCATAGGGGACGACCTTCGTCCTTCCTCTTTCTTCTGCCGTGGTCGAGCTTTAAGTCTTAACTTCATACCTTACAACTCAGGCAAGAACTCCTTCTTTTACTGGTCCATCTTGAACACCTTCAAGATCATGTCAAGGTATGTGCTCATTTGAAAGTACCATTAAGAATTTTGATCTATCCTTATAGATCTTGATGCTCAATGTTTAAGTAGCTTAATCCAGGCTTTCCATTGAAAAACACTTTCCAAATAACCCTATATGCTTTCCAGAAATTCTACGTCATTTCTGATCAACAATATGTCAACACCATATATTCATCAGAAATTCTATAGTGCTCCCACTCACTTCTTTGGAAATACAAGTTTCTCATAAACTTTGTACACACCCAAAATCTTTGATCATCTCATCAAAGCATACATTCCAACTCCGAGATGCTTACTCCAGTCCTTAGAAGGATTGCTGGAGCTTTGCATACTTATTAGCATCTTTCAGGATTGACAAAAACCTTCCGGTTGTATCACATACAACCTTTCCTCAAGAAAATCGTCGAGGAAACAATGTTTTGACATCCTATCTGCAAGATTTCATAAATAATGCAGTAATCGCTAATATAATTCCAACAGACTCTTAGCATCGCTACGAGTGAGAAAGTCTCATCGTAGTCAACTCCTTGAACTTGTCGGAAAACATCTTAACGACAAGTCGAGCTTCAGAGGAAAATGAATGCTGATGGCTCTTACTGGAAACCTGAGCAGTACCCCAAAACCACATGGGTTGCTGCAAAGGAACCTTCAGCGGATCCATCCACCCTATCTGGCTTCACTTGTGCTAATCCCATTGTTATTGATGAATCCTTTGATGCAAACTATAAACTGTTTAAGAATCAGAATGGTGAAGTGTTTGCGAGGTATATTGGTAGTAACTGCAGGAATGGGCCGCCTATGAAGAAAGTCTGGGTGCCGAAAAGGTGTTTGAAGAATCTTCCTGTGAATGTCGTCATGACATCACAAGTGAAGAAGACAAACCCTAGACCACAGGCTTCATATGGTCCTAAGGCTTCATACAGACAGAGGACTCACCTGAGTCGCACTAACGCAAATGTTTTGCAGGGAAGCCTTACTCAGGCCTATGAATATGAACACGTTTCATCAAACCGTCATGTTCATAAGACCAAAAACTACTCTGCTTATCCTTATGAGTACTATTGTCCACCTTCAAGACTTTTTGCTAGGGCTCCAAACCCAAAGTTCTCAGATGCTGCACTTAGACTCATTGCTTCGAAGCCACCCTTGAAGATGTGGGTGGCTAAGAAAGCTTAACTCTCTTTTGCAGGGAAAGGTCTCTAATCGAAAACCAAAATCATCTGAAGCCATTGCTGGGGACCTTAGACATCTTATAGGGTGCAAGATCAAATGCCCAAATGGTCTTATTATGTATTTTGTTCCTGAGTCGCTTGCCACTTGCCCTATCAGTCCGAACCTCGATCTAAGCTTTCATAATCCACTTGCTCGTCAAATTTTTATGCTTCACAATTCTCTTCGTGAAGCCTATCCCCATAACTGCACTGTATGGTACGACACCAGCTGCTTCAGAATGGATTATTGATAGTGGGTGTACTAATCACATGACTGGCAAGCGAAGCCTTCTCATGGACTCAACCTTACGTCCATCTGACAAAAGTCACATCACATTTGCTGACACTGGTAAAAGCAAGGTATTGGGTCTAGGTAGAGTTGCAATCTCAAAGGATCAACACATGGATAAAGTCATGCTTGTTGAATCCCTTGGTTTCAACTTAATGCCTGTCTCAATGCTTTGCGATATAAACATGATTGTGATGTTTGGAAAATATCGTTGCCTTGTTCTAATGGAATCTGACAAGTCTCTAGTGTTTGAAGGGTATCGGAAAGATGATTTGTACGTGGTAGATTTCTCAGCAGGACCACAACTTGTCGTATGTCTTCTAGCAAAAGCTTCTGAATGCTGGCTCTGGCATCGGAGGCTAGGGCATGCTGGCATGAGAAACCTCCACACCCTTGCAAGGAAGAAGCGTGTCATAGGCATCGAGGGCGTCAAGTTCAAGAAGGATCACTTATGCGGTGCCTGTGAAGCAGGAAAGATGACGAGGGCCAAGAATCCCTCGAAGACAATCATGACAACGACTCAACCCTTCAAACTGCTCCACATGGACCTTTTTGGTCCCACTCATTACTCAACTCTTACTACTACTGCTTGTCTCTATGGCTTTGTCATTGTTGACGATTATTCAAGATATACTTGGGTGCATATAATCCTCTACAAAACTGAAGTGCAGGATGTCTTCAGACGCTTCGCCAATCGAGCCATGAACAACTATGGCATCAAGATCAAGCACATCAGAAGTGACAATGGCACTGAATTCAAGAACACTGGTCTAGACACTTATCTTGATACTTTGGGCATTACACATGAATTCTCAGCTCCATACACACCGCAGCAGAATGGCGTCGTGGAACGCAACAACAGAACACTTATTGAGATGGCCCGGATGATGCTTGATGAATACAAGACTCCAAGAAAGTTCTAGCCTGAAGCCATTGATACTGCATGCCATATCATCAACCGTGTTTATCTTCACAAGCTTCTCAACAAGACATCCTATGAGCTCCTTACTGGCAAGAAGCCAAATGTTAGTTACTTCAGAGTATTTGGTGCCAGGTGCTGGATCAAGGATCCACATCACACTTCAAAATTTGCACCAAAAGAACATGAAGGTTTTATGCTTGGATATGGAAAGGATTCGCACTCCTACAGAGTCTTCAACCTTTTTCACTATAAAGTGGTTGAAACAGTGGATGTGCGGTTCGATGAGACTAACGGCTCACAAAGAGAGCACCTGCCAAACGTGCTAGATGAAGTTCCATCCAGTGAATCAATCAAACTTATGGGAACTGGAGAAATCATACCATCTGAATCTCAGCCTAAAGAGGAACTTATCATCTCCGCACCTGATCAAACTGAAGACAATGCTCAGCCTGAAGACAATCCTTCTAACAATGACAATGATCAGCAAGAGCAAAATCTTCGTCCTGTACATCCTCGTGTTGCAAATGAAGTACAGATTGAGAGAATAATTGATAGCATCAATGCACCAGGTCCACTCACTCGTTCGAGGGCAACACAGCTAGCAAATTTCTGTGGGCACTTCGCATTCGTCTCAATATCTGAACCCAAGAAAGTTGAAGAAGCCTTCATGGAACCTGAATGGATTCAAGCTATGGAAGAAGAGCTTCAACAGTTTGAGCTGAATAATGTATGGGAACTGGTTAAGCGCCCTGATCCTCGCAAGCACAATATAATAGGCACCAAATGGATATATCGCAACAAGCAAGATGAGCATGGTCAAGTTGTCAGAAACAAATCTCGTCTCGTTGCTCAAGGGTACACTCAAGTTGAAGGGATTGACGTCGATGAAACATTTGCTCCTATGGCTAGACTTAAAGCCATACGCATACTGCTGGCCTATGCAAATCATCATAACATTCTTTTGTATCAAATGGATGTGAAGAGCGCTTTTCTCAATGGCAAAATTGAAGAAGAAGTGTATGTTGCACAACCGCCTGGCTTTGAAGATCCAAAACATCCTGACATGGTGTACAAGCTCAACAAGGCACTGTATGGCCTCAAACAAGCCCCTCGGGCTTGGTATGACACACTCAAAGACTTCCTGAAGAGCAAAGGCTTCAAACCTGGTTCCCTCGACCCCACTCTCTTCACGAAGACATATGATGGTGAACTGTTTGTGTGCCAAATATATGTGGATGACATTATCTTCGGCTGCACCAATCAGAAATACAGTGAAGAGTTTGGATATATGCTGCAAGAGCAATATCAGATGTCCATGATGGGTGAGCTGAAGTTCTTCCTTGGTCTTCAAATACGTCCGCAATGCAACGACATCTTCATATCTCAAGAGAAGTACCTCAAAGATTGCCTGAGGAAATTTGGGATGCAAGACTGCAAAGGCTTCACGACGCCAATGCCAGCCAAACATCATCTGGGTCCCAACGACAATGGTAAAGAGTTTGATCAAAAGGTATACCGCTCCATGATTGGTTATTTACTTTATCTATGTGCATCTAGGCCAGATATTATGCTTAGTGTTTGCATGTGTGCTCGATTCCAAGTGGCACCAAAGGAATCGCATCACTTGGCTGTGAAGCGAATTCTTCGATATTTGGCTTACACCCCAACATTAGGATTATGGTATCCGAAGGTCTCAGAGTTTGATCTGGTTGGATTCTCGGATGCTGATTATGCTGGTGACAAGGTGGATCGCAAGTCTACATCATGCACATGTCATTTTCTGGGGCGATCACTTGTATGTTGGTCTTCAAAGAAGCAGAACTATGTATCTCTCTCCACTGTTGAATCTGAATACATTGCTGCTAGATCTTGCTGCGCTCAGCTTCTATGGATGAAGCAAACACTCAAATACTATGGCATTCATCTGAAGCAAGTGCCACTCTACTGCGACAACGAAAGCGCCATCAAGATTGCCAACAACCCAGTTCAGCACTCGAAGACAAAGCACGTTGAAATTCGTCATCACTTTCTCAGAGATCATGTTGTGAAGGAAGATATTGATATCATACATGTAAACACTGAAGAGCAATTGGCAGATATCTTCACCAAGCCCTCGGATGAGAAGAGGTTTTGCAAGTTACGGTGTGAGCTAAATATCTTGGAATCCTCAAATGTCCTGTGATCAGGCACACATCCTAACATTTATGCATATTGATGACTTAGATGTGCAACACACGAAGTAAAGTATATCTTCAATCAATGAAGACTTATATTCTAAGTGTGAATACATTAATGTGGAATTTGACTTTGGAGCGCCACGATAATTGTGCGCCGTGTCTGGGTCTAATACTTCCTATACGGTGGGTAACGCCACCACCAAATTTTTCTGTTTGAAGTGTTTCACTCATGGCGTTACATTTGGTATGTCTTCACATTTGGTTTGGCTTCAATCTCAACTTGTCTTCATGATTATCTTCACTATGTTGATTTGATTGTCTTTCTCATATATATATATATATATATATATATATATATATATATATATATATATATATATATATATATATATATATACTAGTGTTCTGTCCTCTACAGCATTCACTTATAGCTATGTCTTCTTGTTGAATCTTTTGAACTAAGTGAATGTGATCAGACCCTAACCTCTTTATGCTTTCTATCTCAAACTCTATCTCTCCAAATCATATGCATTCTATTGAAACTATCGAATATCTTCTCTGCGTCCTTGTCAGCAGAAGATACAGAGACAAACATTAAGTCTGTTTTCAATGCTAAATCCTTTCACCTGAAATCCGGAGAAGTGGGAATGACCACCCGACAATTCAGACGTGCGTGGGAACGTGGAAGAACCTCCGATATGTTGCATGATAGCCACGTGCCCTTCAGATGTGAATCGCCAGGGGCACCTGTGTAATAACACTGTGCCGTCCCTGTCCCTATAAATACACGCCTCACCACAGTCATTATCCTTTCTTCCACTCTCGCACAAACCCTAGCGCCACCGCTAGCCCTCGACGACACCGGCGACGAAGCGCTTAGCTGCTGCGACCTCACCGACGCCGTCTTCACGCTGGCCGCAGACATCGTCTTCTCCGCCGTCGCCGTAGGTGTCCTCCATCGCCAAGTTAGGGCACGGACGATCGAACTGCTCGGCCTCCTCTCCCACTCCGTCTAGCAGTTCTTTGTGTGGTAAATAAAACTTCCTTTTTACGGCCCCTTTGATCCTATAGATTCATTACTTTCTACCACAAGCAGTTTCTGTTCACACAAGTTGGATCTATTTCATACTGCATATCATAATATGCCTAGTATGTTCACTTATGCTTCACAAAGTAGTTAGATTCCTCACTTGTACTTATTCATGGATTCGTACAAATCTGGAACCAACTCTTTATTTATGAGTGAATGTCTTCGCACGATGAGGTCAATGTCTTCTAAACTGATTTATCTTCAAAATCTTCTAAGAATGCATATGACCTCTTTCCCTTCCCTCGCACCTTAATGCTGTCACAGGTACATGTCCGTGGGAGAATCCCTTGGTTCTCATAGTCTGCATTCATTTGCAGAATTCTTACAGCATCATATAAATTCTCCCGAAGCCAGTTCCTGTTTGACCCGCAGGCGGAAGCCTTTGAAACCTTTGAACGTGTTTGAAGCCTTTCAGTTTAAAGTTCATGGCTATAGAGAAATTAGCAAGGAAGGGTGGCAGACAGCGTCGAGGGGGAACATCAAGAGATCTGCCTGATGACCTCTCAGAGCTGTACAAGACAGATCCAGAAGAGGATTACAATCAGCACAAGACATGAATCCGATGGATTCGAAGATATTGGGCAGAACAGTGGTTCAAGTACAGGTTCGTGACCCAGGAGTATGCTGAGAAGAATGCCATCAAACGACCATGGGGAGACATTCTATACAGAAATCTTCAACCCAAGTCCAGAGCTGAAGCCATTGAACAAGGCTTCTATCCATGCATGGTCCGTGGACCGCAGCCTGCGGATGCAGACCCATCTTCATTACTGTGGTGCCGCGATGATAATCTGTTCAAGCGCAACCTTCAGTTTGCCAGGAACTCGGCCAAAGAGAACAAGAAGTCACGAGGCTTAGACTTCAATCCAGGCCCCTCTGCTCCTCGTGCTGATGGCACACGCGAAGCTGAACCCAATCTTGTTGGGCCCTTCTACAACCTGGAAGGTCTCATCACTCATATCATGGTTCAAGGGACAGTCGTGGATGAGCCTGCAGATGACGCTGAATCTAATGAAGCGCCTGCACCACCGAAGCCAAAGAAACTGAAGAAGTCTAAAGCTTCAAAGCCTGCTCCTGCACCAAAGGTCTTACAGGCGAAGCCTCTGGCCACTGCACCTCCTGAACACAATGTGCAGTCTGAAGATTTGTCACGCATCTCCAAGCCCTCGAGAGTAAAGATGCGCTTGCAGCCCACCAGCTAAGAACTGACTGCTGCTGCTATTCTACGCAATGACGCCATTGATCTGTCCAGCGATGAAGATCTTGTAGATGACGCTCTTGAGCAACTGATTAAGAGCAAGGAAAAAGCAGAGATCTTCAATGATTTGACTCTCTTTGATGTGGCAATCATCCATAACTTCATTGATGAGTGGTTTAACACGCCCAACCTCAGCTTTGAAGATCTGTAACTTCCAATTGGCCTCAGTGTCGCCTTCACTGGCGCCATTGCTTCTGAGCTAGCTCTAGCTCAGCACATCGTTGAACTGAAGCAAAAGATCGACTATGAGAAAGCTCAGTTCAAGAAGCACATGGCCAAGCTCAGCGTGCAAGATGTGAAAAAATTCAAGATTATGCTGCACGAGCTCAAGGAAGCCTTTCTCAAGAAGCGTGAAGAAGCTAAAGGTTCTCGTGAGCGCATGAAGAGCCTGTCTGACAAGTGTGTGCAAGCCTACAATGAGGCTGAGAAGCGCAAGTCTCTTGGTCGTCCTGGCATGGCTGCAAAGAAGAAGAAGCCATCGAGTGACACATCTGCACCTTCAAGGAAGGAAGAACCCCGCATTGTCTTCCCAAGCAGCATGTCCGGCTCGAAGCCAAAGGTCACTTCCACCGCTTCAGACCTGAAGAAGACAAGGGCTGCCGAGGCTGAAGCCAGAAAGAGGAAAAATCCTGACGCTTCTAATGTCGCTCCCTCCAAGAAGAAGCGCAAAACTAAGAGAGACGGGCTGCTCCCACAGAGCCCCTTGTTGTAGAACCCATCTCTATTGCTCGCCCTGATTTCTCGCATCAAGAACGACGGATAGTAGTTCATGAGCCTGCTTCCACAGAGGCTCCTGAAGCTGAAGACATTCCAGCAGTTGACCCCACCGCTGCTGAAGACATTGGTCACCATGACAATGTTGAAGATGATGAAGTCCTTCCTCAGATCGAGCACCAACTGATATCATCGCCTGTGCTCACGCACAGCGAACTCATCAGCATTGGTCGTCCTCTGACGCCAACT
Organism: Triticum dicoccoides; assembly: GCF_002162155.2. Taxonomy (NCBI): domain Eukaryota; kingdom Viridiplantae; phylum Streptophyta; class Magnoliopsida; order Poales; family Poaceae; genus Triticum; species Triticum dicoccoides. Next base: position 459,299,563 of record NC_041390.1, read on the forward strand.
GCTCAGGATGCATCATGGGCTGATCACCCACAACAACAAGACACCCCGAGTACTCCCCAACAACAAGTCACACCACCTGTGCAAGACGAAGAAGACGACTTTGAGGCCCAGCCAACTCCATCTCCACAGACGTCGCCAGCGCTACGCAGGCTTCGCAAAGGACCAAGGCCTCAAGTGCCTCTTTCGAGCATTCCAGAAGGAGAAATGCACCACCAATCTGTTACACGTCAAGTGTTTCCAGATGCCACTCCTACTGTGATTGTCTCTGAATCCGAAGCCAAAATGGCTGAAGATGTTCCGGCTGCATCAGCCGATGAAGAAGAAGCCCCAAGAGTTGCTACACCCCCGTCTCACCAAGATATTGTTATCGAGGAGAACGTGACCGACCCTCCAGCTTCTGAAGTGGAGGTTGAGAATCCTGAGGCTGCCACCACTAACACCACTGAAGCCAATGATGTGGTCATGGATGAAGACACTATGGAGCTTGCGCCTAACACTGTGCCAGAGGCCAATGAAGCCAATGATGCACCTGCAACAGATGTGCAGCCTGATGCCTCTGTTGATGCCACTGCTCCTGTTCCGCCACCAAGACCACACACTATCGAGCAAGCATTCAACTATGGCCAACTTATCACTGTCAAATGGCCTTTTCTGACTCCTCCGCCTGCTGCTGGTCCTCAGTTTGACCATCACGTTGAGCACAGGCCTCAGGTTCAGAAGCCAATGCCAAGGTTGCCCAGGTTTTCAGGTACTGCATCTGCACCCGGATCTTTAAATATCAATGACTTCAAGGCACACAACACCTTCTTTGATAGCGCCAAGAACCCCTACACCAAGGCAAGAATATCTTCTGATCGATTCTGGAGCTATCAGCAGCGCAGTTATTACTCATGCATTCTGTACAATCGAGGTCGCATTTTCCCACATATGCGTCTTGACACTGAAGCCATAACTGGTCTGCCTTGTTTGGAAGAAGCTCTAGATTGCTTCAGAGAGTCTGGATTGTTGCCGTTCGTCACTGACAAGGAGCACTGGAACGAAGAATTGCTGCTCCAATTCTATGCCACTTCATATTCGTGGCTACAACAGAGATCCGAAGACTTGGGTCCTTGAGTGGATGACAGGCAATGTTCATCATGAAGCCAAAGCCTTTGATATCATTGAGCTCACTGGTCTGCCCACTCCAGGAGATCTTTATGAACCTGGTTGACAGCTTCACAGTGCAGCTATGGAGAGTATTTTTCACAAGCCTGAACCAAACATGAGTCAGATGCTTAGCATGATGAAGTCTTTGCCTCCAGATGCTGCATATCCTAAGGAGTTCCTTGTTGAAGACCTTGAGTATCTGCCACGCATTATCTATCACATTATAAGGCGAACTCTCTGGCCCATCAAAGGACATTCTCCACATGCAAAGCTGGAAGGTGCAATGAAGACTTTGGTCTTCCATATTTTTCACGGCAAATGCTTCAATGCACAAGACTTCTTCATCCGCCAACTTGCTGCATCAGGATCTGATCTCCTTGGCTTGAAGTTTTACGCTCCATGGATTATGCGGCTGATCAAACTACACTCAGCTGTCAACTATCAGCCCTCTGCTCGCAATCATCGGATCTTTATGCCTGACGTCGATATGTCAGTTGAAGCCATCTATCCAGAGCCTGCCAAGGAGCCCTTAGTCTTCAGAATGTTGATAAGCAAAGTTTCTCACAACACATTGACGGAGATCCAGCAGTCGCTCGTGTTTATCCTCTGGCTGGTACTACCCGTGCACCTCATCGTGCCCTCACTGAAGCAACTAAAAGCACCATTGCCCAACGGCCCAAGAAGTGATCTCATGTTCTCAACGACCGAGAACTTCTGGTTGCCCTTCATCAGAAACAGGATAAGCATCATGACTGGCCAAAGCGCCAAATGCAAAGCCTCTTGGTGGACGTAAACAGGATTCGCAACCTTGCCACCAAGAATGCCTTTGTTGCCCATGAAACTTGTCAGCGTACATGGAAAGGGCTGACGCTTATGTGTTTTGAAGATGATCTTCAAGAGGATGGCTTCTCTGAACGCTTCAAGTTTGACTCAACACCTCCAAGAAGGAATGTGCTGCGGCGTACTCCGTCTCTTGAAGACTCTGAGTTCTCCTCCTCTGCTGCAACAGTGAATGCACGTGTCATCGATGATGAAGACGATGCTACTTCACCACCTTTAGCGTGAATCAACACTGCACTGAGTTCGTCTGCACCGCCAACCAACACCGAAGACCCTGCTGCTTCACCAACTCCTCACGGGGACGAGTAGGTGCTCTATGTCTTCAAACCTTTTTGATCCTTACTGACAAAAGGGGGAGAGCATATGAGTTTGATAGTCTTCAAGCGGGTTCATATGGGCGGTAGTTTTATATTTTGCCTAGTGTTTACAACTCTCGCGTCTTGATACATTTGGTTCTTTGAGTTGTAACACTCAAACTTGATGGTCGTCTGCTACTTATTTGCTATTCTGTGATGCGATGATAAATTCCGCATGTGTGACGATAAATTCCGCACTTAGATCATTTTGCAGACGTCCATTTTTCATTATGCATGTCATTATCTTCACATACTTTTCATGCATGATAAATTGTCATCATAAGATGAATAGGATCTCCACAAGTACAACCTGCCATGTGCATTTGCATACCAAAAGCAAATTACTTATATGCACATCTTTAGGGGAAGCCTTTGCCACTTATGAAGGTAATAACCTATCCTTTACAATTTCACATATTTTATTCCCCGTTGAAAACTTCAACTAGTTTGTCATCAATCACCAAAAAGGGGGAGATTGTAAGTGCATCTAGTGCCACCCCTAGTTGGTTTTGGAGTATTGACGACGAACCTAGTTGAGGGACTAATGTGTTTGTGAGAATTGCAGGATAACACAGGTAGAAGTCCCTCATTGATTCGGTTTTCCTACCAGAGATGACCCCTAAAAATGTATGAAGACATTGAAGTCAGAGGTGGTATGTGAAGACATTCACATTGAAGACTATGATAAGAGAAGACATCGCGTGAAGACTATAGAGCGCGAAGACTTAGCAGTTTCGTCGTTCTGTGTTTTTCTTTGTTGAGTCATAGGAACCACCATACTGTTAAGTGGGGTCCAAGAGAACCAGTCAGAATGACTAAAGTGATGCTTAACCAAAATCCTATGTCTTCGAGTGAAGACTATGAGAGCAAATCTTGTCCAGAGTTGGATAAGTCAGCTTTGCTTGTAGTCCAAGTAAAGTTGCCGTGTGTGTTTGAAATCTGACCGTTAGAACACGTGTCAGTTCCTTAGTGACCAAGGGTCATTTCGGACAAACTAGGTCGGGTTACCCAATGGCTATAAATAGCCCACCCCCTACAACCATAAACGGTTGGCTGCTCAGAGTTAGAGTACGGCTTTTGTCGTTTGAGAGCAACCCACCTTGAAGCCTTTGAGAGAGAATTCCTTGCGAGGATAAAGCCCTAAACACCCAGAGCCAAAGAGTGTTAGGCATCACTTAAGTCTTCCTGTCTGTGTGATCTGAAGACTTATTACACTTGAGAACTGTGAATCCTCCAGCCGGTTAGGCGTCGCGTTCTGAGCATCCAAGAGTCATTGTGGATCGCCGTGAACGAAGTCTGTGAAGGTTTAGAAGTCTACCTTGAAAATTTACCAGAGTGATTGGGCGAGGTCTGTGTGACCTTAGCTCAAGGGGAATACGGTGAGGACTGAGTGTCCTGAGCTGCGTGTTCAGGACTGGGTGTCCAGGACTATGTGTCCTCAGGTTTAAATACCTATCTGCCCTAACCAGACGTACAACTGTCACCGCAGTTGGAACTCGTCTACCAAACCTTTATCTTCACCAAGCTCACTGGTTCTATCCTTCCCATCTCTTTATTTATAGTTGGCCCTTGTGAAGTCAGTGCCTATTTGCATTGTCCATTTGTCTTCACTGTGTGACTGTTTGTTCAGATTGGTTTCATATTATCTTCCATCCTGACCCGTACTGCCTAGCTGTTGTTAGTCTTTGTGCTTTCACTTCATTGAATACTTGACTGTGGCTTGTCTTGGGTAGTCTACCTTCCGCTGCATGGTTATAGGTTCATTTCTATCGTTTGTCTTCAAAACTCCCATGTTTTGAAGACTTTCATAAAAATCGCCTATTCACCCCCCTCTAGTTGATATAACGCACTTTCACTAAGCATCTACTAAGGACATCTCCAACGCCGACCCTCAAACCACTCGCAACCGTCTGGGACCGCACCATCCGGACGTGTTTTGTCATCCAATGTGGTCCTGCATCGGTCCGTTCTACGATCCGAAGACACTTTTTCCCAGAAGTCGGAGAAAAACTCGGGGGTTGTGGGTGTGCGGATGGTTGCCACACCCGCGTCTGTCGAACCTGGCCCATCAAAATCTCCTTTCCTACGCCCGCGCGCTTTCCCGTCTGAAGCCAGTTGTCCGCATACATGCCGGCCCAGAGCAGACGCGACCGCTCACTGGAGCCGACGTTGAAGCGGCTCGCCAGCCGAGAGTGTCGCCCACTGCGCATGCCTCCTCTTCGAATTAAAACGGTATCTAGTTGCCCGCCTACCTCCATTAAACCGGCGAGTGTGCAGAAGAACCTACATCAGCGTCCCGAGCGCCACACATCCATTCCGGTGTTGACCAACATTAAATACCTCTTTCGGCTGGCTCCTCCCATTTGCCCGCTATATAAACGTGTCCAGGTGTTGGGCAAGAACCACGCCTCACCTCCGCTCTCTCCATCTCCTCCTTGTACAACACCCGCCATGGCCTCTGGCAACCAGAAGGAGTTCTCCGGCATTGCAACTTCCTGGGTTGCCCGGCGAGTCAGCCCGATTCAGGTTGGTTTGCCGGCAAACCCTCCAGATTCGGCACCACCACCATCACCATCGTCGCCCCCTCCTCGCCCATCCAGATCCAGGTTGGACAAGCCATCTCGTGGCAAATCCGCCGCAAGCAAAGGCGGCAACGCGTTGAGCAGGTGGGGAAAGAAGCCATGTCGGGAAGGACGCATGTCTGCGACCATCATGGACGGCGAGGAAAAGTAGATCATAGGAGGTCGCCGCCGCTTGGGTCCCACGAAGGCCACTGCCACCACGTCGTTGGGTTACACACCTAGTGTCTTGCCCGGTGTGCGGGAACGTAGACCACGACGACCGTCTTTTCCCGCCCAAAAAACAACCTTGATCCGTGCTTCAAGGAAGCGGAGGGAGACTATCCTTCCCCTCTCGTTGAAGCATATCCCTCCATGGCATCCGACAGTCCGATGAGCGGGCTGCCGGGCATAGGGAAGACATGTCGCGGGAGTGGCGATCCGACACGGTTGGCCGTACACTAGTTTTACAGAGTGTGGTATAGTTTAGTTAAAATATGCCCGAAATGTGAATGTTTTTGCTTGGGTTGAATGAAAATCATCCGGTTTGCATGTAATTTGTCTGGTTTGTTTGAAGAGTGTTTGAAATGTATGTGGATAGTATTGGATGGCCACCTCCCGCATCCATGTCGTGGACTGGTCCCCCTATCCGCTGATTTAGATCATTTTCTTTACATACAATTCAGCTGAAATTAATCTTTAATTTCGGCGGCAACGCGGGGGGGAATCAATAAAACCCGGATGTAGTGCTCCATAGAGCTAGATTCCCTGTCCTGGTTGCCTCTCGAGTCCTTTGAACAGCTGGTCCCCTTGGCTACATACTAGCGCTCGTACACTGCATACTGTGTCACTGTTCTCTTCCTTTTAATTCGTTGTTGAAAAATCGAAACGGACAAGAGAAGAGAGAGCTAGAGCCGGGGACCAACTGTTGTAGCTAATGTTTGCACAGCGTACATGGGCTGCTGCTGCTGCGGCTACATGCAGCTAGCTAATGCTTCGCATGCAAACGTACAGGAACCCACCAGGCCGCCGTGATGTTTCCATGCACCGATGCACGCATATGTTGTGCGAAGAGCGGGCGCGGTAAATTAATTAATGACGCGTTGATCTCGAAGCTCTCGTCCGGAGCGATCACATTTGCATGCATGCAGCTAGCCGGAACCCGTACGCCATACTGCTGCAGCTCAGAACTCATCAGAATTCAGAAGATGTATTTGCAGGAAGGCTAACGGAGTAATGAAATCAACTACTCGCAAGCTTTTGCAGTAGCCACCGTGAGAGAAATCACAAAGTCAACTTAGCTAGCTTAGGCATGCATGCAAACATAGGAGTACGTACTACCGCCATAGAAGATACAGGTAAACTAATATTTTGCTGGAGAAATAACAGCAGCTGAGCCTCGCCATGATCTTCCAGGCCATAGCAGTCTGAGCGGAATTCAGAAATTATGATAGCGATGGTCGGAACAGATCGGGACAGGTTATATACATTCGAATCAAGCTATACGTACGGAGCTACAGACCCGTAGACTGCGCGTAGTATTAGAGATAACTGCCTGTGTACAAACGTATACAGACAGAGAGCCTTTTTGAGGAAGGAGGAATGCGGATGGCTTTGGTAGTTATAGCTCTGTGTGCGTGCAGCGAGTCCGATCGAGGTAACTGGTGGCCCAAAGAACAGCTACCGGAAGCAGCTGAACCAAAGCATCTAGCTAGGCCTCCGCCTCTGTAACGGCTCATCAGCGGTCGATCAGTTGATGACCAGAGCCAGAAGCATTTATTATATTGCAGCCAATCATGTTTCATGTTAAAATGAGGATCCTAGCCAAATTACCATGTTTCCTTTATATGTTTCGAAGCAACAATAAGACAATCTTGTAAATGTTTCTTTGTCCTTTTTTTGTTCGTACGTTTTTAGTGACCTACTATTCTACTCCCTCTATAAACTAATATAAGAGTGTTTAGATCACTAAAGTAGTGATCTAAACGCTCTTATATTAGTTTACGGAGGGAGTACTTTTTTTGAGAAACTACTAATCTGTATTGAAAGAACGTCATAAATATACACATATCTCTAGACTTAGTTAGGATAATTAAATTAAAGAGTGAATTCCGGTTTTTACCCCCTATTTTGACTTTTTTGACACTAATTACCCCATTTAGCGGGATTTCATCCGTTTTACCCCATTTAGCACAAGTGTTGCCACAATTTACCCTCTTTTAAATTTTGCGTGCGTTCTGACCTACGGGTCACAATTTGTCAGGTCTAGCTGGCATGCCACGTCAACGGGTTTTTTCTGTCTATTTTTCTCCCTACTAAACTCATTTCCGGTTTGAAGTATTCTGATGGGACGATTGTACTTGATCAGCATGTCATATTACCATTGAATAAATTATAGGAGAAATTGTTACCAATATAATCTAAAATCATGTATGCTTTTCTTCAGTTATCATATATGGCCTTAAGTATGGATGGTTCTGTAGATTAGATTAAAGTGGTGTAAATATACTACTTTACTAACTCTGATGCACCTACATATCTAAATATCTAGGTAGCAAATATGTTGACTGAAGAGTATGTGTTGTTACTTGCTAGCTGTAAAGGAAGTTTGGATCTTTGTATCTTATGATGCATGCTGAAACGTGTTCGTTCACCGTATTAGAGTATATTATGATTGCAGCCACTAATTCATTTTTCTTTTTCTTGCACAAAGCGGATGGCAACGGAGATGTAGAGTGTTAGGCATATTTTACATGTCCGTGGATACAAGAATCCAGAGCCAGAGATGATTGAGTGGTATTTCATTATTTATTTTGATATAAAGGAGAAGATGAAGGAATTGGGTTCCAACCCTTGGGACAGCGCTAATTATCAGAAGAAGGGGGCCAACGGGAACTCCTTGATTGAGTTAACAGATGATGCGGGCATGGTGAACATGCTAGAGGAACTTGATGCTTATAAGAAAATCAGTTTGAATGTTAACTGGGGGAGAGCAACACAAACGAGAAGCCATGGGAGGCGAGCGTGGCGCGCGGCCGACTTGGACGTTGGACGTGCCGCGAGCGACCTCCATCGGCTGAGCCGGTCAGAAGAAGCGGCGCTGCCCAGTTCAGCAGTGAGAAAAATAGCCAGGAAAAACCACTGACGTGGCATGCCAGCTGGACCCGACAATTGTGACCCATCAGTCAGAATGCTCAAAAAAAATTAAACGGGGTAAACTGTGACAACATTTTTGCTAAATGGGGTAAAATGGATGAAATCTTGCTAAATGGGGTAATTAGTGTCAAAAATGTCAAAATAGGGGGTAAAAACCGGAATTCACTCTAAATTAAATTATTAAATACACATCCGACTATCGGATCGTTGGCGGTTGGCAATGAGCTTTGTATTTCTTTCTCATAAAACCCATGTGGACAACAATGTCACACTGGTAGACTTAATTTCCAGAGAATCAATCGGTTTTCACCTCAAAACTAAGACCATACACTGCAATAGTAGCAAGGTTTTGTTTTAGATCACCAAAAGTGACCGATCCTTCAAAAGATTGCCCATTTTCAAATTGAATATTTTGCAGTCATTGAACACAAAACTAAATTTACTACAAAAGGCATTTTTATATTTGCTGGAAATATCTATAAGTCAAGTTTTTCTCAAATATGCACGAGAGGTGTATCATATATTATAGAAGAGAAAGGTACAGAAACCCAACCACTTGGGTGGGGTAAATGTTACATGGTAGCCCACCCTCTACTCTTGATTCAATCACCTAGCCAGTGTCGCAAAGAAGGAGCCATTGTCTCCCTTTAGGATCCCAACTTGCTACCATGCTCGGCCTTCGCTGTCATTTTGTCTATGACCGTTCATGGGGATGGCAAGGCGCCATCGAAGACTATGGAGTTCTGGTGCTTCCACATTTCCCATAAGACTAGCGTGGTGATAGTCTGTGTTTCCTTCTTCTGTCGACCGATGCATCTCCTGCTACCGCACCAAGGAACAAGGGTGTCTCCGATAGAGAAGACATATCCGAGTACCCAAGCGTCGACTAAGCCGTGTGCCACACCAACCTCATGAAAGCGCATTCGATCAAGATGTGATTGATAGACTCCTTTTGTTGATCACAAAATGGATAGCTATCATAGTGGAGCAATCCTCTCCTCGCCGGACGATCCGAGGTCCAGCACTAGATTCTCATAGAGAGCCACGTGGAACATCTGCATTGTAGTGGATCCTTTGAACTTATGTAAAATTTGTTTCAACTAGACCTACAAGCACCGGCTCTAGGAGCCCACCTCAGCCCATGGGGCATAATTTCTGGCCATTTGGTACCAGTACCAAACTAGACTCAGTACATTGATGGGCTAGGTAGAATCTAGCCTAAGACCAACGATTCAAAAGATCTGTGCAAATCAATGTATCGTTAAAAGAGATTTTTAAAGGGATGACGACTTCCGGCGATTGCCGGCGACTGGCGTGATGCCGCCCCCTTCTTCTTTTCCTTTTCTCTTCTTCCCCCCTGTCGATCTCTTCTCACAGCTCGAATTCGTCCTGTGTCCCCTTGTTCCTCTGTTCTTGCCACCCCTCGTTCAGCTTCTCTCACTGGTGGCCCCTGTGCTTCCCAGCTCAGATCCGCCGCCTCCGTTCCTTCCCCCTCTTCTTGCTCCCGACGCCGCAATCCCTTCCCCATCCCCTCAACTCGATCTAGCCCTTCCCTCTGGTATCTTGCCCGCCTGGATCCAGAGCCGTTTTGGCCCTCTTCACCTCCTTCTTGTCTACTCTGATCAGATCTAAGGCCTTTGGATTCTCTGTTTTGGTGCTCTGTTCTCTGCTCTTTTCTCAGGCTTTGGTTCCTTTATCTTATCCTGCAGCGAGCCGTCATCCAATTAGTTTTTTTCCTTCTTCTTTCCTTGTAGATTCCCTCTTTGGAGATAGATGAATTCGGGATTTGCTGTTGCTGGTTCCTATTTCTGTGTCTCTTGCTGCTCAATCTTAGCGGCCTTGCTCCATCTTCTCTCTGTCAGTTGGTTTTCATAGTTATTAGTTTGGATCTGGTCTGGGCAGTTAAGCCAAACTTTTATGCCATGAAAGCTATTGCTTGGAATTGCCGAGGCATGGGCCGGGGCCTCGGCAATGATCGTATGTTGTTCTTGGCAAATCTTATCCACTCCACAAAAGCTCAGATAGTTTTCATTTCAGAAATTAAATCCTCCAAGGTTACTTCTCGTGATCTTTTGAATCGTTTTGACATCTTTGATAGTATTGTTGTTCCTTCAAGAGGATCGTCGGGAGGCTTATGGCTGATGTGGAACGATGAGCTGCAGGTTTCTATATATAGTGCTTCCTTTCATGCTATTTTAGCTAATGTTATTCATAGGGCCTCGGGTATTGAGTTTGGTTTAGTTTGCATCTATGGCGATCCATACCACCGTCAAACTAAGGCTATTTGGGACCAGGTTGCTAATTTTGTGTATGATAACTTAGGCAAGCCTATGTTATGTATGGGTGACTTGAATGATATCCTGTATGATATTGATAAGTGCAATGCTAATGTTAATTTTTGTCGTATGTCTGCTTTTCATGCTTTGATAAAAAATTGTGGGTTCTTTGACATTGGTTATAGTGGGCCGGCTTACACTTGGCGCAATAAGCAGCACACGGTTAATCCTATCTATCAACGTTTGGATCGTTGTTTAGTCAATCCGGATTGGTGTACTATTTACCCTAATACGAAAGTGCTAAATTTACCTATCATTTTAAGCGATCATGCGCCTATTCTGATTTCCACAGAGGGTCAGTTTTGTAAACCTAAGCAATCTTTCAAATTTGAAAATTGGTGGTTGCTAGAAAAAGATTTCCATGATCATGCTAAGGCAGCTGGAATAGTACCAGGTCAGCCTCTTTTTCTGCCAGGACCTCTTCTCTTGCAGGTTCATTAAAGAGATGGTGCAGGAAGAAAAAACCTATCCAGCAGGAGTTAAAAGACATTGAGGGACAAATCAATCAGATTCAACTAAAGCCTCTATACCAACAAGACCATGCACTAGAGAACGAGCTTACACTCAGGTATGAGCAGAATCTCTTCAAATTAAATCAATTTTACAAACAAAGGGCAAAGAAGCCTTGGGCTAAGGATGGAGACAGAAATACTAGATTTTTCCATCAAGCTGTTTTAAAGAGAAGAAAGAGGAACACTATTGTTTCCATTAAGGATGAAAATGATGTTATCCATTTTAAGCCAACTCAAGTTGCCAACACTTTTGTGAATTATTTCAGATACATCTTTTCTTCCCCTAACATCAATTTGGGCAGGCCTTTTCTTCCAACTCAGCCTCTGATACAATCAGATGATTTCACCTACTCCATTCAAGATAAACAGGAAATCTTGCAGATTCTGAAGGATATGAAGCTAAATGCATCGCCGGCTCCAGATGGCTTCAATGTGGAGTTTTACCTTGCTTCTTGGGACTGGATTGGCGATGAAGTCATTGATTTGGTAATCAGCTTCTACAAATCAGGTATATTACCTCCTCATATTAGTGATACTAATATTACTCTCATTCCTAAGAAGCTAGCTCCTCAAGTTCCCATGGATTTTAGACCTATTAGTCTTTGCAATGTTGTTTATAAGATCATTGCTAAATCCTTAGCTAATAGGCTAAAACCTCATTTGCCTGATTATATCGACCCTTCTCAGCAAGCTTTTATTGAAGGTCGTAGAATTAGTGACAACATTATTATTGCCCAAGAGATCACCCATTCTTTTGCTCTCAAATCTTGGGAACATCATGCTTTCATGCTTAAAATTGACTTGGCTAAAGCTTTTGATCGCCTTGAATGGAACTTCATTGTCTCTTCTCTGGCTCGTAAAGGGCTACATGATCATTTTATAAACTTGATCTACGCCTGCATTTCCACACCTACTTTCTCTGTCATCATTAATGGCCAGCCTTCTCATAAGTTTAAAAGTCATAGAGGGATTCGTCAGGGTTGCCCTCTGTCTCCTTATCTCTTTGTTCTAGCTATAAATGAATTGTCTCTTGCACTGAATGATGCCATGGCTGCTAACCATCTTCAGGGTATTTCTCTTGGACCAAATTGCCCTCCTGTTCACTCTCTTCTTTTTGCAGATGATCTTCTGGTTTGTGGAAAAGCTAATACATCTGAAGTTAACACTATGGCTCAAATTATTCATCATTTTTGTGTTATTTCAGGTCAAACTCCTAACTGGTCAAAATCCGCTATTCTTTTCAGTGCCCATGTTAGTCAAACTATCATTGCTGATATTAAAAACATTTTTCCTGTTCCTTCCATGGATAACAACTTTACTCATTTGGGGCACCCTCTCATTCTTCCTGCTAAAAATAGAGTTGTTGCTTATAACTTTGTTCTTGACAAATTTATGGCCAAGCTTCCTGCTTATAAGGCTAACATGCTCTCTCATGCAGCTAGACTAGAACTCATTAGATCTATCTTTTCAGCCATTCCTGTTTACTACATGTCAAACATTTTGTTCACAAAAAAGTTTATTGCTAAACTCACCGCTATTATTAGAAACTTTTGGTGGACAGGAATCAGGGATAATAATTCAAACAGAAGTCTTTGTCTCAGAGCTTGGAAGGACATTTGTACAGCTAAGAATGAAGGAGGGCTAGGTATTAGAAACCTCCAAGCCATTAATGAAGGCCTTATTCTTGCTTCAGCTTGGAGACTTGCAGATGCTCCTAACTCTTATTTGTACCTTGTGCTCAAATCCAAATACTTTCCGAACTCTTCCATTTGGACTGCTACTTCCACTGTTCCAAAATCTGCTTATTGGTCTTCCATTCTCAAAATGCTTCCCAAGTTAAAAGCCCACTCTTTCTACCAAATTACTCAGGGGAATATTGCCCTCTGGAGTTCCCCATGGTGTTCTTCCTGGTCCACTATTCATAATCATCTCATCATTCAGCCACCTGGCTTTATTTATCCTGCTCAGGTTAAGGATCTATGGATTCCTGGGCAAAAAACTTGGAACAACAATCTTATTCATTCTCTTTTCCAAGAGCCTATGGCTACTTCTATTACTCAAACCTCGATCATTCAGGATGACTGCCCAGATATTCTCTGTTGGGACCTCGCTCTGAGTGGCAAATGCACTACTAAATCCACTTATAAATTGTGCTTGCAGGATATTCAAAGCATTCCCAGGAATACTCCCTCTCAACTATCTTTGCAGGTTAAAAATCTTCTCACTCAGGTTTGAAAGCAAAAGTTGATTGCACCCCGTGTCCAAACTTTCGCATGGAGACTTCTTCGAAAAGCTCTTCCTACAGGTTTGCGAGCGGGCCGCTTTTCAATTCACATTTCTAAATCATGTTGCAGGTGTGGTGAGGATGAAAATGAAATGCATCTCTTTTTTCTTTGCGATTTTGCTAGAGCAGCCTGGTTTGGCCACCCTTGGTATATTAGATCTGATGGCTTGGTTCAAAATCATTTCTCTATGCTCAGTATTATTCTCAGTTTACTAAATATGAATCATCCTCATGCATCTATATCTAACATACTAAATGTGGTGCATATGGAAAGCCAGAAATGATAAGCTTTTTGACAGACGCAATTCTCAACCTCATCATGTTCACACTGCTGCAAAAGCTTTGTCTGACCAATATATGACTGTGTCAATTTCTTCTAATCAGGGACAAGCTATTGATCAAGTTCATCAGCAAGGAAATAGTTGTGTTATTCCTGCTCAAGGGCACACTCTCAAATCTTATCTTCTTATATCTGGAGCAAAAATTTATTCTGATGCTGCTTTTAAATGTGCAAATGTTCCAGGATTACCACATGGCACAACAGCTACAGGAGTAGGAGTGTTTCTCAGTTTTTCTCAGGACCAAGCGGAAGTGAATGTGCAAATTCAAGCTTCTACCCAGAACACCAGCTCGCCACTTCAAGCAGAAGCTCTTGCTTTGCTTTTTGCAGCTCAAGTCGCCCGTAGACTTCAGATCTCTAGGCCTACTTTTCTTACTGATTGCCTCTCTTTGGCAAAAGCAGCGGCGGCAAGAAGTGTATTGGCAGATTCCACCCCTTGGACCATCAGAACTTCTCTAGCTGAATTTTTCTCCTTTACAAATGATCTCCAAGCACAGGTGTATCACATATCAAGAGAGATCAATGGTATTTCTCATAATGTGGCTCATCAGGTTCTTAGAAGTTTACCAGAACCTGACACTAGTTGTTTTGCTTCAGCTCATACAAACATGATATGCCCTGTTGTTTCTCTCCTGTCTAATTTCAATTTCCAGGGCTATGTAATTCACGCTGTAAGATGTTACTGAGTTGAATGTATTGGTTGGCGCTTTGTGCGCCTTTCTATGTTCAAAAAAAAAGGGAAACAAGCACGCTAATAGACTACTTTTGCAAACTACGAAAATTATTCCACCACTCATCATTCCCCTTGTTTGGGGAGATTTTTAATTAGGCACTTTAAACGGGAAGGGATGGAGTATATAAACAATCCTCGATTAATGCCTTTTGTGAGAGAAAGCCATTAGATGTCTTGGATTCATGCTAACATCTATATCTAGATTATGATTTTGTTGCTCTCCTTTTGTCACTAAATAGGGATCCACATCAAAATTTTACATATAAACCATGCTAAAATACCAAAAATGTTATACCGCCTTCTACTAGTGCTCGCCTATGGCGACGTGACGTGAGTTGCGGCCTAGTTAGCACGAACGGTTTTCTTTGTGCGTTCTTTTTAACGGAAAAGCCTACTGGCACTTTATTCTAAAATGGACATAGCTAGATCTTTGAGTACATGTGATCCATTTAGGACGGATGGTTTTCTTTCTGTGTGTTTACGTAACGTGCAACTGCCTTTTTCGTTTTTTCGTATGTGTTTTCTTAAACAGGTTTTCTACACTTCCAGAAGCTTCTGACCGACTTTTTAATTCTTTGTTTTCTCCGGGTTTTTGGCCCATTTTTATGTTTTCCATTTCAATTTTCAAGATTTTTCTTTTCAAATTCATGATTTTTTTCACTTATTTTTTGCTTTATTGGGTTTTCGACTTTCTTTGTGTGTTCTTTTCTGATTTTTCTTTCAGTAGTTTTCGTTTCGGCTCTTATTTTTCCTTTTTTGTTTTACACTGTTTTTTTTGCTTTTATCCTATTTTTCTTCTTCTTTTGTGTTTTGCACTGTTCATTTATCGGTTTATTTCTACAGTTTTTTATTTTCTTTTGTTTTCGTATTTTCTTCATTTTCATAAACTTTGTTTGGGTTTTCATGGAAATTTTTCGAATTTCTAACATTTTTTAAAATGCATGAATATTTTTTCAAATTCATGAATATTTTCGGAATTCATGAATGAATTTCAAATTCTTGAACGTGCTTCAAATTCATGAATTTTGAATTTGTGGCCATTTTCTAAATTTGCAAAATTTGGATCCTGAACATTTTTTGAATTTGTGAACAATTTTGAAGTCATGAACCATTTTTCAAATCAATGAGAATTATTTTCTGAATTTACGATAAGTTTTGAGTCCATGACCAGTTTTAAAATTCGTGAACATTTATCGAATCCGTGGACATTATTTTGATCCATAAGCTTTTTTGAACTGGCAAATAATTAATTTGTGAGCAATTTTTTAGTTCATGAACATTTATTCGAATCCATTTAGATTTTTCAAATCATTAACAAAATTTGAAATCACGTGAACATTTGCCAAAAAAATTGAATTCCAAAACATTTTACGAATCCGTGAACATTTTTTTGGATCCGTGACCTTTTATTAAATTTGTGAACATTTGTTATCTGTGAACGTTTTTTTAAATGTGAATTCATGAAAAAACAATATATACATTTTTAAATTCAAGAACATTTTTCGAATACACACACATTCTTCGGAAATTGTAGACTTCTTTATTTGGTGATTTTAACAAACTTTTTAAAATTCTTTGAACTCATGAATATTTTTACAAATTACTGAACCAATTCTGAACTTAGTGAACATTTCTAAATTCACATTTTTTTTAAATATGTGTTGATTTTAGAAATGTACAAAATCCATGTAAAAAGCAACAAGCAAAAGGTAAGAAATAAAACAAGCAAACCCTTACATGAGGCAATCTCGTACGTTCATTTAGGCAAAGCAAAAGGTGAGGAAAAAAAAGCTAACCCCATACGTGAGCGTTTCTCAAAATAAATAAAGACCATACGTGAGCGTACCGTGCAAAGAAAGGTATGTGAGCGAGTTGGTTACTGCATACTGGACCTGGCCCATTTACTGATCGCTTTGAGTGATCATTCCATTGGGATTACTCATGAGTATAGGACCTCCAATATGGAGGCCCATAATCTCGCAAAGCATGCGTTATCTTTAGGGTTTGGCCGATACACTTGGCTAGGACAACCCGGCGATCTTCTTTTTGTACCTATGAACATTATGATTCAGTAATAAAGCTTTGTGAGATTCTCAAAAAAAAAGGCGCGACTGCCACAACTTCTGTTTGATGCCTTCTGCGCCCGTAAATGTGTTATCCGCAAAACGGCACCCCCCTGCCCCTATGCGGCGGCCCATTTTTTCTTTTTATTCCTTTTTCTGTTGACTTCCAAAAAAAGGTACGTGCGACGTGATTCCAACTCGGGACACCCTCGTTCAGTATAAATTCCAGTAACCAACTAAGACAACTCACCTTTTTTTGAGTACTTAATTCTTTTTTCTTTTTTCTTCTTTCTTTTGTTCGCTGAAGCTCTCGTTTTTGGGAAGCTTCTCAAACCGGTTCTTTGGTCGGTTTTCTGGATGGTTCTTATTTCCTTTCCCTTTTTTTGTTTCTCTTGTTATTTTTTGTACGTTTGAAATCACATTCTTTTAAAAACTCATGAACTTTTTCCAGATTCATAAACATTTATTATATTTGTTAGATTTTTAAAGCGATGAACTTTTCTCAAATCCAGCAACGTTTTTTAAGTCCATGAATTTTTAAATTTTGTGGACTTTATTTAAAATTTGATGATTCTTTTTCAGAAATTGATGGACCAAAATCATTGAACTCTTTTGCAAGGTCAATGATTTGTTCTCAAGTTCTTGAACTCTTTCAAAAATTTATGAACTTTTAAT
This sequence comes from Triticum dicoccoides, assembly GCF_002162155.2. Taxonomy (NCBI): domain Eukaryota; kingdom Viridiplantae; phylum Streptophyta; class Magnoliopsida; order Poales; family Poaceae; genus Triticum; species Triticum dicoccoides. Next base: position 459,316,562 of record NC_041390.1, read on the forward strand.
CTTTGAAGTTTTTTTTTCTGAAAATCTATTAAAAAAATCAAATTTCATGATTTTTTTCAAAAAATTGAAGTTCTTTTGATACCCGTGAACTTTCTATTGCACATCAATGAGTGTTTTTTTTAATTCCAAGTATTTTTTTTCCTAATTTTTCAAAGTTATTTTTATAAAAGTCAAATGTTGACTGGTCAAGAGCTCACTGGTCCATGGATGACCGATCAACCATCGACCCAAGTGATCAAATATATGAGCGCGATGGAAGAGACAAGCGACCTGAGCGATGCGAGGAACCATTGGCGCTTGTTGGGCCAAGCGCAGGCGAGCAACACGTGAGCGCCAGGTTGCCTAACTGGAGCTAAAGAAGCTGAAGTGGAGGTCTCGGGGACTATGCTTTGAGCGTTTGCCTGAATCGCATGTGCCAATGCGCCGGCCCCACGGCCCGGGGCTTAGTGATAGAGGCGAGAGTGCCGATCTTTCGGTGAAATGATAACTATCAATTTGGTGGAGATGACTTTGATGATCCGACTACAAACGTGGAACGATGTTGCGCCTTAGCAATCGCTAAACCAACTTCGAAAGATTATTGATCACAAGCACGATCAACCTGACCACGAAGGTCTATTCCGCAAGCAATTGAAAAACAAACAAGAATATGATAAAGTAATCCAAATATTGATAAAAGTGAGGTTCTAAAAATGGTCTTGGCCTTGTCATTGGACACAAATAAAGTACACGAAATTGCAGCAACGGCTCACTTTTAACTAATTAAAATCCAATTGTAAGACGACGCCCTAAGGGTTGCCTTTATAGAGAGACAGAGAGGAATATCGTCCATCCTTGGCAAGGTGGGACTAAATTCTATCCTAAGTCGTTTTCCCTATTAATACGGATTCTTAAAACTGCCTATTAAGTGTACTTCAAAAATACATGGGTCTGACTCAAAAATAAGGTGACGCAACACCAATAATAAGCTATGGATGAAATTTATGAATATCCATTTTGTATATTTCGTCCATCTTCCAGATATCATCATGGTAGCTTCAAAGTGCGTAAATCTTTCACTGGCACCTCCGTTCTTGTTCTCTTCGCACACACCTTCATCTCCATGATTGATCATGCTTCAATGTTCAATTCTTCTTGTCCAGGCCTGACCCTTCAATTGTAAGCAACACAAATGTATCTAAATTAGGCAACATCATATTCTCATGAACATTAAAAACATTATCAAGAAATGAAAGTACCTGATAATTTAACCGATGTGCATGAGCTCTAGTAATTGGTCCAATAGGTATAGTAGTAGGGGTTGTAGGTGTAAGTGTGGTAGCCATGTCCTCATCACTAGGCGCTCGTTTGTTTCTTTCGTTTTTTTGCGAGAATCGTTTGTTTCTTTCGTTATTTTCACATTTTTATTTCGTTTAGTTGTTTGTGTTTTCAGTATTGTTCATATTTTGAAATATTATTAATATAAATTACAAAGATCATTTCCCATAAATTTTGAAAAAAAATGCTAATCTTACATTTGAAAAATGTTAAACGTGTGCAGATTTTTTTTCCTATGTATACAAAAAAAGGTACAACGTGTATGAAAAAAGTTGTCTTCAAAACATTATATGGAAGAATGTTAATTAGAAACAATTAAACATGTATAAGAAATCCTGATGTATAAAGAAAATATACAAGGTGTATGTAAAGTGTATAACATGTATGAAAAAGCAGACATCTTAACATAAAATGATTTTTGTATTCATGTATTAAAAAATGTGTGTAATGTTTATGAAAATCGTACATCGTGTATGAAAAAATAGACATCAAAACATAAATATGTGAAAATGTTAATAATGTATTTGAAGCAAGCTACACATTTATTAAACAATGTTCCTGATGTATACAAATTATGTAAAAAAGTAGACATAAAAAGGTATTTTTTTTAAATAATTGTCTGTATAAAAATGCTTCTGATGTATACAAGACATCTACAACGTGTATGAAAAATAGTTGACATCAGAATAAATGTTTGAAGAAAAATATTAATCATGTGTTTGAAAAATGTTTTAGATGTGTACCAAAAATGTATAATGTGTATGAAAAAGAAAATATGCATCAAAACATATACTCTCTCCGTTCACTTTTATAAAATGTTTTAGACAGCTGAAATTAAACTGTTTTGAGTGTTGTCTTAAATGTCTAAACGGTCTTATAAAAATATAGGATGCTCTAGCCCATTTGGCGACACGCTGCTCCTGGACATCACATCTTGTGTCAGGTCTACATGAAGGGACAAGATCAATTGACTGATTAAGCGAGATATAGCTCACGCGCATAATGTAGAAATTATGGGCCAATGACAATGCCCTTTTATATTTTAGATGAAAGATGGGCTTTTATTTATATAGAGAAATGGCCCAAAAACAATACGAGGGCCCAAATATCTGCGACCACTGGATTTACTCCCCGTTCCCCGTGCTCCCCGTCCGATGGCTGTGCTGCCCGTTACGTGTTCGCGCGCGAGCCACCACCCGTCCACTCCCCACCTCACCCTCCTTCCTAATCCGCCATGGCTCTCGCTTCCACCTCCCCTCTTGCCGCTACCGCCGCTCGTCCTAAGACTTCCGCTCCCCTCACGCTGTGTCGTTCAGGCCGCCTACAGCGCATCTCCTGCCAGGCGACCACCGACCGCCCCCGCGGCGGCAATGCGTCGAACACGTCGCCGGCGCCGCCGAGGTGGCGCGTAGCGGTCTCTGCAGCCCTCGCGGCTGCCGTAGTCGTAGCGATGCCTGCCCACGCGGATCTGAACAAGTACGAGGCGGACCAGAGGGGGGAGTTTGGCATCGGCTCAGCCGCGCAGTTCGGCAATGCGGACCTCAAGTACCACTCGCCGCCTGCATCTTTCCGTCTCTTGTTCCTGCTCGTTTTTCTGCACTGGGTTGCTGATGCTGTCCTCTTCTGTGGTTTTTGCAGAAACACTGTGCATGTTAACGAAAACTTCAGGTTGGTTTCTAATTTATTTTCAGTTCCATTCTTAAATTTATCTATACGACTATACCAGTAAGGTACATGTGCATTGCACGAATGAGATTTGACAACCAAATTATGAATAAATATCACACTATAGCATGTAAGCTTTGAGTCATATATGCATGATGTAGATGTTCGTTTAATTATTATAGTTCATCTCATTCAAAATCAATTAGTTTTATAAAAAAGTTAATCTATTTTAAGATTCATGGAATTGTGCATTGTAAAGCATAAAGTAAAAACAAATAATGGCAATTCATTTAGAAAAAAATTTATGCAATTATTATACGGAAGATTCTAGAACAAAGGAGAAGTGCTTGTGTTTTGAGGTTTGTGCATTATGCTTAAGTTCAACCATGGAGTCTTCTAGATTGTACATGTGGCAGAATCTGGTGGAATGTAGATGATATCCAACGGTCAGTAGTGCTCGGATTTGCCATCTTTACACCGTCGGATTGGCTTCATCCAACGACCATCTTTCAAAGTTATTCTCACACTATATACGGGTATATAGACAAATTAAAATTCGTGCATGCCTCTATGTCAAATTCTGCTAATGACATGTACTCCCTCCGTACCACAATGTAAGACGTTTTTTGGCACTAGTGTAGTGCCAAAAAATGTCTTACATTATGGGACGGAGGGAGTAACTTTTAGGGACTAAATGAAGCAAATAGAAAAAAAAGGGCAACCTGGTGCATGTAGCTCCCGCTTGCGCAGGGTCCAGGGAAGGGTCCGACCACCTTGGGTCTATAGTACGCAGCCTTTCCCTACATTTCTGTAAGAGGCTGTTTCCAGGACTTGAACCCATGACCTCATGGTCACAAGGCAGCAGCTTTACCACTGCGCCAAGGCTCCCCTTCCAAATGAAGCAAATAGAAGTTCTAAAAAAATTATCCATGCAGCAGAAGAATTGCTTGCTTTGTGACTTCTTGGGCCTTAAATCAATGTTGTTTTTATGGAAGTGTACTATTTTTCTTTTCAAAACAGAAGTATACATATTTATGCACCCCAGAAAACTTCAAAGTAGATACTTGTGCACCTCAAATATTATATCCTTGTTTTTAAGATACTGCATTCTATACAAAAAAAGGTATTTGAAGTTATCTAGCTCAATCTTATATGGTCATGCTTGTATTGTCGGTGGAAAGTCACATTCTTTAGACCTTAGATCCTAGGTGGACGATGCATTCTGAAATACTGGTGATTGGTTTGTCTTGCCAATTGGTTTGTCCTTCTAGTATATGTCAAGATCTCTCTGTATAAAGTTTGCTTATAATGGAGGAAAGGCAGTCCAAATGTTCAACCAAAATTACCATAAGTCTGCATCAAAATACAATTGGTGTGCATTTAGATGCATGTTCAAGAAAAATAATATAATCTGCAACAATAAGCTGTATTTAGGGGAACAATGTAGCAGTTATTGTGATGCTTATCTCCAACATTTTTTTGTCAGCATGGATAACTGAAATAAGAGTAGATTTTCCTATTCATTGTTTCGCCTTTAACTAAGACCTCAGTTATTAATGTAGGCGGGCGAACTTCACATCTGCTGATATGAGGGAATCAGATTTTAGTGGTTCCACATTCAATGGTGCCTATATGGAAAAGGCTGTTGCTTTCAGAGCGAATTTCACAGGTAAGTGTAGTAACACCTTTTCATCTCTTGGAGATGTTAGCCGTCCTCCCAAATGTTATTATAATTGATGTGTGCAATGTCCTCAGTCCACATAATTAATCACCTTCCTTTAGTAATCAGCGGTCCTTTGATGTGCCTTATCAGGGAGACCACTACAGGTCTACAGTAGAGATATTTTAGATCACTCTAGCTACTACACTTACAAGCAACTCCACTATTTCTTCTAAGTATAAACTCAGCGAAGGAAGCTAACTATGAAGTTCATTGCCTTTTTTTGGTTCCAAGTTGAATCACTATGGTACTAATAATGCTTTAGCTACCGGCACAGGAAAGTTATAGTAGGATTCTCTGTGACTTTTACCCTAGTGGTTTTGACTACAATCAATATTGTCACGCGGTACTTAAATCTTCTCATGTGGATATTCATGAAATGATTTTCACGATACTGCTGTTTTGGTTTCATGCAGGTGCAGATTTGAGTGACACTTTAATGGATCGCATGGTAAAACCAGAATGGTTTCTTTAGCTTGATCATGGCTGTTTTAATTAGCAGCTAATCTGTGCAAATGCATGTAACCATACATGTAGTGCATACTGTCATGGTCCTGTAGACTGTATGTGTTGATGTGTCCTACAGAAATAAATTGCTATGCCAACCTTAATATTTCGATGAAATGTATTTTATTTTTCTTTAGCAATGAATTATTATGATGATAACACTGCTTAATAATTTACGGCAAGACAAGATGTCGGAGTAAGAACCCAATTTGTTGGTGCCAGCTCTATACTATTGTCTTCTGTTTGTGTCATTCATGCATGAAATTTTAACAGCACCGAAATATCTAATTATCTGAACGATCAAATAGAACAGAAGACTGAAATAAATGTTATCTTCAAGTGGGGTTTCCCCACCATTTCCTGTTCAAAATAAAGAAATATAGAAGGCTCGTGAAATGGAAACTTTTGTATCAAAAACTACAATTGGTTGATGATGTGATTGCTAACTAAGAAATTCAATGTGATCATATGTCTTTTCTGCTTCTATATATGTATGGGGTGTTCTGGAACATGCTGCTTCACCATCTCTTCTGTTCTCATGTGTTTTTTTAATCTCTGTCTGCATTTCTTGGTTATGATGTTCAAGTGTATATGAGTGTCTTGAGAATCTAGTAATGAATAGTCAGACAAGTCCAGCCGTAAACTTCCAAGGTTTAACATTGACACAAGTATGGAATAAAGGTCTAAGATGGGCATTCTCTGTAATAACAATTTAAACATCGAGTTCTCATCCACCATTACTAAATGCTTGGAAAGATGCTCTAGGAAAATGCAGACAAGCAATAAAATATATTCCAATTGCATTATCTTACTCTTGATTGAATATACTGAAGGCGAGAAACCGTCAAACCTTGATCACCAAGAAAGTGACTTAAAACTCCTTTGCCCTTCTCATAAAGCAGGATGCCAACCACTAGCACAGAGCATTCGACAGTCCAAATTTGCTGTTAAGGCGTTAGCCTCTTGTCGGGTGGGCTACAGTGATTGCTCTCTTGTGCTGCTGCCTGCATCAGCATATTTTAATTTTGTCTCTTCCTTTGTACATAAAAATGCCATTTCCAATGTTAACTATCATGCATTTATCCTGCCAATATTTTCAAGAACAAAGAATAATTTCACACACTAGTGGACACTTTATCTCCTGTTGAACATTACCCAGTGGTTTCATATTGATCCAGAGGCTTTTACAAAATAAGGAGTAAGCGTGCCTTTGTATTCATTTGTGCATGTTTAGAATTTGTCATTGGGGTGTGAAAAAAATGTAGTGAAGCATACATCTTGGCCAGAGCAGTCAGACATTCTTATATGCTTCTAGTGCTATATGCATGCATATGCTTCGTCAGATTTGCAAATGTGAAGTCAAGTTCAGTGATCCATTCACTTATGATGGCTACTGGAGCCATTTCTCCTGTTTTAATTGCAATAGGGATAGTTGTCCAAATAAATAATTCCATGGCAGATTTACCTTTAAGCAAGTTTTGAACATTGAATTATTATGGACAGGTTCTCAATGAAGCTAATCTCACAAATGCTGTGCTTTCACGGACTGTCCTTACACGTAGTGATCTCGGTGGAGCAACCATTGAAGGTGCTGACTTCAGCGATGCTGTTATTGACCTACCACAGAAACTGGTACATATTTGCTTTTATCCCAGTATTATCGCATAATTCTGCCATGTAGGTTTATGACCTTAAAAAGCATTTGTAAATTTCATGATTCCATGATAAACAGTTTAGCACTTCAATTCTTTCAGAGGCATCTTTCCTTTCGTTCCTGTTTTCAAGTGTTACAATCATTTATGCTTTGTGAATTCTTCCTATTGGATTAATGTGTCTAGTTTGTAAGAGCTCGCCCATAAACTCTGAACAGAAGCTGCACTTTGTAGAAGGAAGAAAAAGGAAATTGTTCATATGTCCACTGAGTAATAAAGTCAATTCTGACTGCACTATTCGAATATATTGTTCCGTATTTAGAATCTCCATGAAACCATGATATACCAAAGGATCACCCTACTCTGGTGATCATCAGGGTCGATCTTCAATGTTTTCGTGAGTTCTCTTTCTAGAGCTTAGGCACATATATAGAAGATGCCGATTCTGATAATTCTTAACTGTAGGCTTTGTGCAAATATGCAAGTGGGACAAATCCTATAACTGGAGTCAGCACCCGGAAAAGCCTTGGATGTGGCAACAGTCGCCGCAACGCATATGGGAGCCCTTCCTCCCCTCTTTTAAGTGCGCCGCCACCTAAACTTCTGGACCGTGATGGTTTCTGTGATGAAGCTAGTGGTTTGTGTGATGCGAAGTAACGGGGATTGATCCAGTATACGGTAAAAGTTGAGCACTTAATGCTGTATATGTATGGAAAATTTGAAGATTGGGTGAAAGACAAAGCAGAATGGATCAGAAATTCATAGAATCCAGCCTTTTCATCTTCTTTTCTCCGAATGTTGTGACAATGCAAGGGAATCAGTTAAACTAGGGAATCTTCGGGAAAAAGGTAAACTGAGGAATGTAGGTAAAGTATTGACACTGAATAAATATTTTGATGCCTTCTGTAAACTATGTACATGTATCATAACATATTATACGCACCTGTCGCTGTAAAAAAAGTGCCAATTGCTTCATTCTCTAGTGTATCCTAGCTATCTGACCAGAGGAGTAAAAGCAGTTTGTCAATAAATATACTTTCCATTCCGTTTCAATGAATTGAGATACATGGTACATATATAGAGTTGGTAAAACATTGTTGGTGCATCGGCAGTGTCCTTAGCTGCCGTTTGTGTGATGGACTGCACAAAATAGACGTCCATCAACAGCTTGACTATTTTCACAAAATGGTCAAGTCAGTCACTGAAGCCCCTTAGCCTCAACTTTCGGCTACCTTATTAGCATCAGGTCCAGAGACCTGATACCAAATAGTACTACTATAGATACTACATAACCACTTCGGTTACATATTTATTATGTATATATATGTGTGTGTGCATATATATACCATGATTAATCATGGCATACATGGCCAGCTATATTTGTACACTAGATCAGGTCTGGATTGTATAAATTGTGTAGGATGTCCAATGGAGTTGTGCTTGCTTGTGCATGCTATTTCCACAGATGAGCCGAGCCTAGGCCGGCAGATGTCGAAGCATAGTCCAGGGCCTCTTCATGCTTGTTCTCTGCCTGAAACACCTGGACTGCTGCATTGGAGTGAGTGGCCTGCTCCTTGGGATTGGTACCGTCATGGCTGAACAGCTGAGACGCGACGAACTTGTCGAGGTACCTCCAGTCGGTGGCCGACGATTCACCAGTGTAAAGCGCATGGTCCATCGGCGGTTGCTGCGCTGCGAACCTGGAGGGCCCGTCATGCGCGAGGGGGTGATTGCTGGTCGACGACAGGATGCCGCCGCTGCTGCCGTGGCCAATGTAGGCCGTAGTAGGCTTGGGGCTCTCCAGGTGAGGAAGCTGTTGCATGAAGGCCTCCTGCGGCAGGAGGTGATGGTACTCCAGCTCCGGCTTGCAGTGGTACTGCTGCTGCTGCTGGCTGTGGTACGGTGCCAAGTTCTGGGGGTGGTGGTGCTGGTACCCGAGCTGCCTCGGCGAGTCGAGGTCCGGCATGAACCCACCTCCAGCGCCATGGTCGTCGAACCAGCAAGGCGAGTTCATATCTGCCATCCTCCGCACCGTCGCGACTCGCTTCTTGAACACCCGGCAGACCACCCATCCTTCCTCCTGAACGATCAAACCAGCCATGGTTAGCAAGTGAAATGCATAAAGGTAAGGATGGAACGACGAATAATACATACGGGCGTGGCTCCATTCTCGTTCGTCTCGAGGCGGTACTCGTGCATGATCCAGTCCGACTTCTGACCGTTGGGCGCACGGCCCTTGTAGAAGACGAGGGTCTTCCTCATTCCGACAAGGCAGTGGTTTGTGTAGATGGGCTTGTCCCTCCCCGTCGCCTTCCAGAACCCGGCGCTCGTCGCCCTGTTGGTGCGGGTGCCCGTCGGGTACTTCTTGTCCTTGTGGCTGAAGAAGTACCAGTCGTTCTGCTCCTCCATGCCAATCTTGCACTTGTCTGCTTAGCCAAAATTACCATTAATCGGGGCACGGCCGATCGATCAATGAGTTCAGTGTTTGTGATTCATGTTTGCATGGGCTGACAAAAATGTGCCGATTAATTAGTTAGTTACCTTGGAGATCCCATGGCTCGATTTTGTACAAATCGACGTCCTTTATGACGTCCAGGTCAATCTTCTTGGATGCCACCTTCTTCCTCAAGTAATAATCAACGAGCTCCTCGTCGGTAGGATGAAACCGGAAACCCGGCGGAACATGGGAGAAAGTGTCCATTTTATTCCACTATCAGCGTGACTACATCACAAAGAAAATAAAACAGTAATAAGATTGAATAGCACATACAAGCTTTTCCCAATTACATACACTGCTTTCTCACAAGTTTTCAAGCAGGAAGCTCAATTAGGGCACATGGTATATATAGCAAAATAAAATTTAAAAAATGAGGTGTTTCAGTTGTAGTTCCTCACAAAACAAAACAAAACAAATGTTCTTTTTAGTTAGCTTCTTATGTATATTTTCTTGTGAAGATGTTGCTTTGTACCCAAGTTTGGTAGATGGGCACACTAGCTGTATATTTCGTTTACAACTGGATGAGAAGCTTTTGTTCCATTTCAATGGGATTGATGATATTTCAGGAAAAAGCAAGCAATCATGACAGTAGATAAAAAGTGTCAGACTCTCATCACATATACGATAACCCGATTAATTCAATGTTCTTGCCAGGTTACTTTTGTGTCAAGGAAGCTAAGATTTGTGAACACACATGTAGATGGACCTTTCAGCCGAAAGATATATTACATGATCGAGCTAGCGTATGAGCAAAATACGATGCTTCAAACAAAATTTGGGTAGTATGACATGGGATTAATATGGGAACACAGATAAAAGGCTAAACAAGATATAGAATATCCGTTTTGGCACTGAAAATGTATCCAAATTTATGCATGCTCTTAAGCCTCCTTCCCAGGACTTCCTTTTATGAAACTAAGGCAGGTACTGCATAAAATAACAAATACTTTCAGCGGACAATGAAACCACCTTCATAGAACAAGAGCGGCATGTAGGAAAAGGGTGACCCCAAACCCAATTCATCCATAGAGAAGCAAAAAATAAAAGAAAAATTGTACTCTACAGGTGGATATACAGTTAACTGCAGGTTCGGAATGAGTGCATTCTGCTAGCTGAGTCCATGTGGAGGGACTCATTAGGATCAACCGAATTTGATCTATTGGAGTGAAGACTTCGTATGGGGCACTACCACAGGTCCACAATGAAAAACACCAGCAATGCAGAAAAACAAATTTGGAAATCTTCAACCGATGAAAACATGTAGAGGAGATAATCAGTGCAAGGAGGTTAGTGCATGAATGCATGTTAATTAGAAACCATACAAGTGGGTTCATTGAGAGAGAGAGGGGGAGAGAGAGAGAGAGAGAGAGAGAGAGAGAGAGAGAGAGAGTCTTACATATCGCACTAGAGGAAGAACAGAAGCCTGATCAGCGGCAGCGCACGCCCCAGCCTATCAGAGCACGGTCTTTGCAGATTCTTCGTGTAGTAAGTACTTCTCCTTGCGCCTATCAGAGAACCAACTTGATCAGTTGGCAACCTCTCTCAAGTACCTTCGATCGATCCAAAGAGAGAGAAAGAGCAGGCGCTCCTTACCCAACGAGTGTGACGAGCGCCGCCCGAATTTATACACAGGCCGCACCGCAAGAGAAGGCAGCTAGCTAGATAAGAAGAATATATACAGAAGATAGAGGGCCGGTCTATATCTCCTCTTACCACACCAACTCGTAGCTTGCTAGCTATAGGCAGCTTGGGCTTGATCACGCAGTTGAAGCTATATAGGCACGCACGCTGTGTCGTCTCGCTTTCGCCGGGGCGGAGGGGGAGAGGGACACGCACGGATGGGACACCGACCGGCGGAAAGGGCGGATGGATTGCGGGCAAAGTCTGGCTGAAATCCGGGGAGCCCTGGATCTCCTGGTGCCCTTTCCCAATTGGCCACCCCGCTCCGCGCCTTTCTCCACCGTAACCGCCACCACCTCCACCCGCCACCAACAGCGACCGCCCGCTACGGCGCCGTCCGAGCCGTCCGAGGCTTGCTCCCTCTCCCGGCCCTGCTCGTGCTGGCGTGTATGCGTCTCTCTCAGATGTGGCCGGCCGGAGAGGATGGAGGAGAGGGGGAGGGAGGAGGTGGAGTGGAGTGAAATGTAACGGGGGCTACGGGGTTGCCTCCCATATATATGGTGGCGTTCTAGAGGGCCGGCCCACTGCCAGCCACTCATGGGAGCTGGAGTCAGGAACGCTACAACTCTCTCTCTAACTAGCTACAACTAATCTCTCCCTCTCTCTCTCTGCGAAATGCCACATGCACCAAATAGTAGAGCACGTAGCATAGCAGCAGTCCCAGGTAAGGATGGTGGAGGCGTGGAGCTTAGGCTGTCCATAATGGGAGTATCATAGGTAGTATCATGCATGCCGACTAAGCAATTTGGATGAGATGGCATAGAATTAAATGAAGAAAGAGAAGCTCGAGTATTATATCATGATACCGTATCATATTAAATGATGTGCTACTTTGTGTCATGCATGGTAAAAAATATAGTCCTCTATGATACTAACATATGATACTATGCATTAGGGGTGTAGTATCATAGACTAGTATCATATGCATGATACTAGTATATGATACTCCCCATTACAACCAGCCTTATTTCAAATCACTCAGATTAACCTACGGATCCAAGTGAGGATATGCCCTATGATCATGCAGAAGAATTAATTAATTACTTTGGTTGGTCCCACAGTCGTTTCCATGTCGATGGTCGCTCTCTGGATGACCCACTTCGGAACCGACCTAGGTAGTATAATTTGACGGCGACCCTCCTCCAAATGGAAATCCAGTGTTATCAAAGCCAAATATCATATCCCCTGTCCACAGTCAAATCAAGTTAGGAGTAACTAGTGCATGTGAAAGCTGCATGCATGTACTGATCAATCTCTCTCCATAGTTTAGCAAGCTTCATTAGTAGCTGTATATACACCTAGTTATACAGACCGTATTCCTAAGGTACGACACTGAACTTGGTACTAGTATACAAAACTCAACAAGCAACAAGAAGATTGCGTCTGATGCCGATGCCGGCAGGAACAGTCAGGCCGTAGCGGCCGGTGGTCCGGCGTGGGCTAGACCTGATCATTAGCTACCTTTACCTGGAGCTTCCCCAGCACTGAACTAGTGTCTACTGGTGCTGGCTGGCTGAACCCTGGACTCCACATGCCACTGTAAGTGTGCATTCCTTTTTCGGAAGGGCGAACAAGTTTCGGAAGATTCCAATCCTACCAATCTGATCGATAGTGTATATATTTCTATGCATACACCAGAAGCTACTACTCATGTAGTCATGTGCTTAAGTTTGCCAAAATTGGGGTGCTTTACAAAGTATGACGATACACTCTTTCTTTTGAAACTACTCCCTCGGTCTCAAAATATAAGACATTTTTTTGACACTATCATAGTACCAAAAAACGTCTTACATTTTAGGTCGAAGGGAGTATATATATATATATATATATATATATATATATATATATATATATAGCTATACACTTTCGATTAATTATAAATACGGTAGTTGAAATTAGTGTCGAATTGTATATAGGGCTACCGTTAGACTCAGTGTATGAGTCGAACCCAGATCTATTACATAATAAGGTCACGGGTAGCGAAAGTAGACTAGCCGAAGCAGGTAAGCTAGACATAAGATCACAAAAGGGACGTTTCGGCGTTGCAGGGGGTCTCTAGACAAGTCGTGGCGATCTGTACTATGTTGAGTTAGTATATGGGAGGAGCGGCCGTAGTTTTTTTGTTTTTGTTTCTTTATAACGGAGCGCCCGTAGTTATGCCTTGAAGACATAATCGATGTTTGATGAACCTCTTAACATATATGGTCTCTTCTGTCTATTTTCTGCAATGATCTAATCGCATAAATTCTAACACAACTGTATACACCGTGATTCATGATCAACCGGCGGTGATTGGACCCTTGCGAGTAAGGTTGTCAGAATCGTGATTTTAAATCGGATCGGAGCTCTGATGATAGGATCGCAAATCGTAGAATCTTCACTATCAAAATCGTAAAAACTTAGATTCTATGAACTTAAATCGTAGAATCAGGTGGGTTAGTTCGGATCGTAAAGTCATAGAATCGTATAACAGAATCACGATTTTAACAACCTTGCTTGCGAGATTTGCATCATGCATGCATACATACCCTTATTTTCTGGAAGAATTTTTTTAACGTAAATTCGTATACATGAATCGTCGGCAATGGTCCCGAGCTAGCATGCTAACATCCAAAATCAAGTGCTACTTATGTGGCCAGTTCGATATATGGTAAAACCCTAGCTACTTGATGAATATTTATATTTGTTGGCGCGCGTGCGTGCTTAGTTGTGTGGTCCACAGGGCGACAATGCACGCGCTTTGTACGCACGCAAATGGGAAAGCTAGGATCGAACAACATATGTGGATGGTTGTAAAGATCGATTTTTGCACATGCGCGCGCGTTCCGATCTCTTGAGAACATTGGCGTAAGCCGGCGGCCTCTCATATGTCTCACGTGCGCATGCAGGTACTGTTGTTTAGCTCTCTAGCGCAGGCCACCAGATCAACCCTAATGCTTAGATAAGCAGCAAGCTCGCTCGCCTGTGAGAATGCATCAATAAAAACGATTTACTCAATAAGAATGTACTGTACTCGCATAGTCGCATTGTACACAAGCAAAGGTTTGTATGGCGACTATCCGGGAGACCTAGCGTCGCATGTTTAGAGCCGTCGACACGTAGGCCTGCTGGATGAACCGTACGATGTCGATGTGCCCCCCGGATGAGCGCCGTTGCGAAGAACTTTTCTCATTCAGTGCGCACGCATATGATAATAAATCAACCAACAAAGGCATCGACCGGTCCAGCGCGCGGATAACATCAACCTCCAAACGCCTTGCTTGGACGGCGACCGGCCGGCCGATCTCGTGTCGATCTCTTCCGGATGCATTTGGTTGGACGCTAGCCAGCTCGGTTGCGTCGGTCTTTGTATATTCATTCACTCAGTCTAACACTCTGATCTCTGGTGTGGTGGGGAATTGAAGCAAAGTGAAGGATCGGTTTCTCCATCACACATTGACAAGCACGCGCGCACCACACAGTCATCGTGCACGGCGGCGCGCGCGCGCCGGCCGGACGGCCTGACACGGGCATGCATGGCATGGGTGCACGTTTATCGACGGGCAAGTGTGTGCAAGTAGTGGCCAAATCCAAGCACAAGGATGCATATGCATGGGTGCCTAAATATAATCATGCCCTCTGATCCTTTTGACCTGTGATTTGGAGCTTGGCCTTTGACATATGCATATGTACCACGTAGCATTCATTTGCGGCTCCCCTCGCGTGCGCCGGCGCCGATCCACCGTCGACTTACCGCGCGCGGGTGCAAAATCTGGGTGCGGCGGAGAGAGCATGCAAAGCGTGCGGCGGGCAGCCGGCCAAAAGTGGGCAACTCCGAGTTCTCATATGTGCAGTCGCAATTAAGCTGTCAATCTTGCCCAGCTCCGCCACTAGAGTAGTGATCGGTTGGCATCATGGCCGATCCAAACACTAGCTTGCGCCATCAATCAAATCAGATCGATTCTGCGCATGCACTGCACATCGGTAGCTCGCTCTCGATGCATGCATGCCTGGACACGACCGATCCATCTTTCCACCATGGCATGCAAAGATTTCTTTCTCGTCCTGGAAACGTGGGGCCCGACATTTATCCACTTGCATGCAGAATTATGGGAAGGCCATTGAGCGGGCTGTAACTTTTTTTTCCATCTTTCTCCCTCTCATCGAGTGCTGCAGCGGTAACTTTGGCCAGGTGAGAAGGAAAGGGAGGTGGTGGCAGTGGGCAGTGGGCAGTGGCAGGCACCGCCGCAAGGACGCCCACGCCGCGACGCAACAACCGCCGCTCATAATAATTTACTGAAGTAGTACGAGCTAGCTATAGCCTATAGGAGCTGGGCGTAGATCATTAGCGGTGTCGGTGTCACGGTAAAAAAAAGGGAGGTCTCAATCGCTACGTTATTCGGTGCTCTGCTGATCTCCAATCAGTGGCGTAGCTGTAGGGTGGACCACCCTGGCATTCAGCCCATTAGTATACTACTTAGTCTGTAAAAAAAAAAAAGCAAGCTCAACTCAGCTCATGTACACGTGAAGGATTGGCTCGTTAGTCTCTGCGTCTGTGCGCTGATTGATCGACACGAGAAGACGTTCCTGATTCCCGCCGCCTCTTTCAGTTCGGGAACCCTAGGAGCGAGCGGCCATCGCCATCAGCCATCGCCTAGCGGCCCCCAGCGGGCATCCGCCGGCCTACATGGCACTCGTCGACGGCGACGGACTGGCGGCCGGGCGAAGGACACTTGCCGCCGGCGGCAAACAGGCAGCCGGCGAAGCACGCACAATCTAGTTTGGTTGAGAACCAGTTGTTCAGTTTAACATCCTACTACTCCGATCTAAAGTAAGATTTTTGTTCTCTGTTAATTCATAAATTCAAAGTATAAATTTCTTGCTACGAAGATTTGAACAAGCTAAGCTGAGACATGAGAGTGCAAGATTTAGTTTTATTTTTTACAATTAATAATTGATAAATACTAGAGTAGAACTTTCATGGTCTTGAGAAGGCGTTATCCCGACAAATAAGACGTGTTATCTTCTTTTATGCAAATTTAAGACATAACCATGAATTTTATATTATTTGAAAGACCTAGTTGATATATTCTGTATTTCTGTATGCATATGTTGGTTTGTTGAATTCGTGGTGCAATTATTTTTCTTGGCAATTGGACCATCCTGGCATAAAATCCTAGCTACGCCACTGTCTCCAATGATGTGGAGGTGATGGTTAAGCTCGATGATGCTACTTGAAAGCCATGGTAAGCTAAGCTACGGATCCGAGGTAATTATCCGGAGCTAATTATGCATGGCCGGGCCGCCACACAAATCATTAAGGCATCTTCAATAGATTGTTGATAAAATGTCCATATCATCAACCAACAAGCTATCATACAACTACTTTAATGGGTTGTATCTAAAGTATCCAATAAATGATGAGAAAATAAATATGATTGCTCTCTATTTCATCTTGAAGCTTGTGCAAAGGTTGTTGGTTATTTTACATACAACTTTGCTTTCTCTTCATATTTATTACATGCCACATCATCACTTTGTCCTAGGTGGCAAATTTACCAATACCTATCTTACAACTATTGGAGATGCCCTTAGCGGCTCCAGAGCCTACATGGCATGGCCTCGAAGCCTTTCCCCCGTCCTACGTGGCGACGCCCGGTTGGTCGTGGTGGGGCCCATGCGGCCAATGGGAAGGGGACGTTGCGGCCGCGCCAATCCTCGTGGGGCCCCACCTGCACCCACCTGCTCGGTGTTACCCCATCATGGCAGTGGCAGGCTCAGGCTGGCTGCCTCTACGCTACCAACTACTACTGCTGCATGCCAGTGCCACTCCCAATACGGTACATATACACATGCAGCAGCAGTATACGGTATGAATACCCTGTGCCATGCACAACTGCGAAAAAGGGGAGAGTGAAAGGCGAGAAGAGAAGTGGCAAAGGCTGTGTAAGCGCGTGTGCGCAGATATTTACAGATCTCTCTCGGGCCCCACCGCGTGGTGACTTTACGGGCTCCATGTCCCTTGGGGCCTACTTGTCGGTGACCGATAACACCAAAAGGCTTCGTAGGAGACAAGAGGGCGTAGGGATACTGACCGTTCATGTGGGCTCTGATTCCTGGTGTACGTTTCTGGAGCTCGGCATGTATTTGTACAGGTAGCGCAGATCTGCGAATACGGTGGTCCCACGCGACAGCTCTGAGCATGCTAGGCTAGATAGCTAGGTATACGATGCAGAGACAGCTAGGTATTTTTACCAGCTGCAGGTATTTTTGTGTGGCTGCTATTGGTCACTTGGAAGAGCAGCCAACTTATATCAGAGAAAAGAAAAGAAAAGAGGACAAAAAGGGCTGGGGTTTGGTACGAGCATGTAGCTGAATGTATACTGATGTCTATTGGGACCATTTGTTTTAGGTCAGCTGTAATGCCAATTTTATGGCCATGCGGGCTTCAGGACTTATAATTCGTGGTCATGTACTAGTATATTACAGTTTTTTGCTAAGTTTCAGTCTATTGAGACTTCATTATATCTCAATCGATGTTATCTTTCTTTAATTTTGCATGAAGATTCATCTAAAAAAATATTTTTAATATTTTTTTTACATACTACTCCCTTCATTCTTAAATATTTGTTTTTTTGGAGATTTCAATAAATGACTACATACAAAATAAAATAAGTGAATCTACATTCTAAAATATGTCTATATACATCCACATGTGATAGTCATTTGAAATATCTAGAAAGACAAATATTTAGAAACGGAGAGAGTATATCACTTGACTGAGACTTGGTTAAGTCTCAGTCGACTGTGACCTAGTCACACCCAGTATATTAACTTGGCACGGTAGTGACGGGGATGGGAGCGTGAGAGTGCTGGGATGAAGGAGCGGCAATTGCAAGCCTATAGCTAATGAGTGATTCAACCGCTGTGAGAGCGCAGTTGATATTTGTGCAAAAGGTTTTTGTGTCAAGACTCGTAGAAAGTTGGATAGGTCGTCAACTCCAACCAAAGATATTGACAGGTACAGGAAGCAGAGGATATATAGAATGAGATATACAAACGGGCCCGGTTACAAATAAACTGACGGCGAGAGGTGTTGTCGCCTTCATTGTAAAGGTAATCTTGTTAAAATTTAACGGTGAAATGTTGATGCCAGCTGCAACTACCTTTGATGTCAATCGGAAGATCATAACTGTATTAGTTTTGAACACAGTACAAACTTAGATGCTCACATATGTCGGGTCAAAAATAGGATCTAGGCTGCTCCTTCCAAATAAAATAGGACCTCACTTTCGTGTTGCTCGTGGGCGACACCGGAGTGTCCCCAGTCGCAGCTACCGGTCCCCCATCGTCCGCCACTCCTCCTCCTCGTTGCCATCGCCGGCGAGTGTGGTGGCGGTGGGCCGGCTCCTCTAGATCATCTAGAGACGCATGTTGGAGTACACATCGACGCTAGGAGTTGCGACAACGTCTTACCCCCACCGAGCGGCCTTAGCGGCGGCCATTATGCACCATAGGCGCGAGGGTTATCTACGGCAACTGGACAGGCTGGACGCGTGATTCCTTGCCTCGTCCGAAGTCTTGCTGCCATTGCCGACCCAAATTTGGAGTCTTTTGGGCTGGTGGCAACACTTTGTGCTTCCTCACCTAGTTGGTTGACAACCCTGCTCCCCTCAATTATGGCATGGAGGCTTTCCGCAGGGGTGGTTTTGCCTGGAGGCGATGCTGGTCCGGCACATGGTTGTGGTGCACTTTAGGAGTGTGGGCTTCCCAGCTTTGGGCACCCTAACAGCCAGGTTGCATCCTTGACGAAGCTTCATCAAGTGGCCACCGAAAGGTCTTTGTAAGGCACTAGTAGAAAACAGCGGTTTGGTTGAGGCCAGGATAAGGGCATTAATTCCGGTTCACTAGAATCTGAACCAAAGGGTGCATCAGTCCCGGTTCATGAGGCCAGGGCGCCGGCCGAGCCTCGGGGGCCATTGGTCCTAGATCGTCTGACACTTTTGGTCCCAGTTCCAGACACGAACCGGGACCAATGGGCCTCGCTCCTAGCCCAACACCTTTAGTCCCGGTTGATGGCTGGAACCAGGACCAAAGGTTGTCCTTTAGTCTCAATTTTAGCCATAAACCGAGACTAAAGAGAAGCCTATATATACCCCCGCCCCATGCCCGCTCAGTGCTCTGTTTTTTGGCCGTCCGTGTGGGAGAGGTGTGTGTTGCTCTAGTTCTCACCTCCTATGCACATGAGGTGTTTGATGAAATGCCCGAGTCACACTTAAGCTTTCTCCTCTCCAAGCTCGACCTTCAAGCTTCATTTTCTCAAGATTTGTCTAGGTTTGGCGGTCCATCTTGTCCCATCCCCGTCCTCACCGCCGTCGATCGCCCGCGGCGATCTCGTCGCCGGCACCACCGTGGTGAGCCTCTTGTTCTTATCTTCTTTGAAAAAATATCTTATACGATTTAGATAGGTACTTGTATATTTTTTTTACTTTTATTATTGTTTGTTATTATATAGTGCCATGGTTTCGGTATCCGCCCCCCGTCGGCCCTCGTCCTATCTATGATTCGGATGTGGTATATTATCTTTTATAACTATTTATTTCATTTAGTATTTATGACAATTATGCCGACCAACGTGATATATATGTTTTTATCTAGGAGGTATGTGAACCGAAAATTCCAACCGACCCTCTTGTCGAGAGGTTAAATTTAGTTGAAAAAGAAAACAATTACTTGAAGAAAAAAATAAAAAAAATTGAGGAGGAGAAGATGGAATTGAAGTTGCATGTTGCGGATGTCGTCGATGATCACAAGATCAAGATGGATGCAATGCGCTTGAAGATTAGAAAGATTAGAAAATATGCCATTCATACCGAGGCTTGGTATCATTATGTCGTTGAATCAATTGTTACCTTAGTTACGATTATGATCGCACTTTTTGTTGCATTTAAATGTTTTACATAGTTTTAATGTATGTTTTGGTTACATGCTCTAGAGAGCTATATATTTTTCAATGAGAACTATGTATGAACTTTATGTATTTATTTTTTTAGTAATAACATTTGATCACTACCGTACTTTGGTTTTAATGTAATGATGAACTTATATTAATTTGGTCACTTCTCTATTCATAATGTTCTGTTATGGTTTTTCACACACTTAATTATATATAATGCACGCAGATGAACCGGCAATGAATGTATGGTGACAGACGCACCTCCGAGTACATTAAGGGCCTGTATAATTTTCTCGAAGTGGGCTGGCAAACAAGCATAATAATTTTATGTGTTGTCCATGCCCTGTTGGGGAACGTAGCAGAAATTCAAAAAATTTCCTACGTATCACGAAGATCTATCTATGGAGAGACCAGCAACGAGTAGAAAGGAGAGTGCATCTACATACCCTTGTAGATCGCTAAGCGGAAGCGTTCAAGTGAACGGGGTTGATGGAGTCGTACTCGTCGTGATTCAGATCACCGATGATCCTAGTGCCGAACGGACAACACCTCCGCGTTCAACACACGTACAGCTCGACGATGTCTCCCACGCCTTGATCCAGCAAGGAGAGAGGGAGAGGTTGAGGAAGACTCCATCCAGCAGCAGCACAACGGCGTGGTGGTGATGGAGGAGCGTGGCAATCCTGCAGGGCTTCGCCAAGCACCTACGGGAGAGGAGGAGGTGTCACGGGAGGGAGGGAGGCGCCAAGGGCTCAGGTATGGATGCCCTCCCTCCCCTCCACTATATATAGGGGCAGGGGAGAGGGGGGAGGCGCAGCCTTGCCCCTTCCTCCAAGGAAGGGGTGCGGCTAAGAGGGGGGGAGGAGTCCATCCTCCCCAAGGCACCTCGGAGGTGCCTTCCCCCTTGAGGACTCTCCCCTTTTTCCTATATCTTGGCGCATGGGCCTCTAGGGGCTGGTGCCCTTGGCCCATGTAGGCCAAGGCGCACCCCCTACAGCCCAAGTGGCCCCCCGGGGCAGGTGGCCCCACCCGGTGGGCCCCCGGGACCCTTCCGGTGGTCCCGGTACAATACCGATGACCCCGAAACTTGTCCCGATGGCCGAAACAGGACTTCCTATATATAAATCTTTACCTCCGGACCATTCCGGAACTCCTCGTGACGTCCGGGATCTCATCCGGGACTCCGAACAACATTCGGTAACCACATACAAGCTTCCTTTATAACCCTAGCGTCATCGAACCTTAAGTGTGTAGACCCTACGGGTTCGGGAGACATGTAGTCATGACCGAGATGTTCTCCGATCAATAACCAACAGCGGGATCTGGATACCCATGTTGGCTCCCACATGTTCCACGATGATCTCATCGGATGAACCACGATGTCAAGGACTCAATCAATCCCGTATACAATTCCCTTTGTCTAGCGGTATGGTACTTGCCCGAGATTCGATCGTCGGTATACCGATACCTTGTTCAATCTCGTTACCGGCAAGTCTCTTTACTCGTTCCGTAACACATCATTCCGTGATCAACCCCTTGGTCACATTGTGCACATTATGATGATGTCCTACCGATTGGGCCCAGAGATACCTCTCCGTTTACACGGAGTGACAAAATCCCAATCTCGATTCGTGCCAACCCAACAGACACTTTCAGAGATACCCGTAGTGTACCTTTATAGCCACCCAGTTACGTTGTGACGTTTGGCACACCCAAAGCACTCCTACGGTATCCGGGAGTTGCACAATCTCATGGTCTAAGGAAATGATACTTGACATTAGAAAAGCTTTAGCATACGAACTACATGATCTTGTGCTAGGCTTAGGATTGGGTCTTGTCCATCACATCATTCTCCTAATGATGTGATCCCGTTATCAACGACATCCAATGTCCATGGTCAGGAAAACGTAACCATCTATTGATTAACGAGCTAGTCAACTAGAGGCTTACTAGGGACATGGTGTTGTCTATGTATCCACACATGTATCTGAGTTTCCTATCAATACAATTCTAGCATGGATAATAAACGATTATCATGAACAAGGAAATATAATAATAATCAATTTATTATTGCCTCTAGGGCATATTTCCAACAGTCTCCCACTTGCACTAGAGTCAATAATCTAGTTCACATCGATATGTGATTAACACTCAAGGTCACATCCCCATGTGACTAACACCCAAAGAGTTTACTAGAGTCAATAATCTAGTTCACATTTACCATGTGATTAACACTCGATGAGTTCTGGGTTTGATCATGTTATGCTTGTGAGAGAGGTTATAGTCAACGGGTCTGAACCTTTCAGATCCGTGTGTGCTTTACAAATCTCTATGTCATCTCCTAGATGCAGCTACCACGTTCTATTTGGAGCTATTCCAAATAACTGTTCTACTTGGAGCTATTATAAATTGTTGCTCCATTATACGTATCCAGTATCTCTACTCAGAGCTATCCGGACAGGTGTTAAGCTTGCATCGACGTAACCCTTTACGACGAACTCTTTTACCACCTCCATAATTGAGAAAATTCCTTAGTCCACTAGTTACTAAGGATAACTTTGACCGCTGTCCTGTGATCCATTCTTGGATCACTCTTGTACCCCTTGACTGACTCATGGTAAAGCACACTTCAGGTGCGGTACACAGCATAACATACTGTAGAGCCTATGTCTTAAGCATAGGGGACGACCTTCGTTCCTTTCTCTCTATTCTGCCATGGTCGAGCTTTAAGTCTTAACTTCATACCTTACAACTCAGGCAAGAACTCCTTCTTTGACTGATCCATCTTGAACACCTTCAAGATCACGTCAAGGCATGTGCTCATTTGAAAGTACTATTAAGCGTTTTGATCTATCCTTATAGATCTTGATGCTCAATGTTCAAGTAGCTTAATCCAGGTTTTCCATTGAAAACACTTTCCAAATAACCCTATATGCTTTCCAGAAATTCTACGTCATTTCTGATCATTAATATGTCAACAACATATACTCATCAGAAATTCTAAAGTGCTCCCACTCACTTCTTTGGAAATACAAGTTTCTCATAAACTTTGTATACACCCAAAATCTTTGATCATCATCAAAGCATACATTCCAACTCCGAGATGCTCACTCCAGTCCTCAGAAGGATTGCTAGAGCTTTGCATACTTATTAGCATATTTCAGGATAGACAAAACCTTCTGGTTGTATCACATACAACCTTTCCTCAAGAATCGTCGAGGAAACAATGTTTTGACATCCTATCTGCAAGATTTCATAAATAATGCAGTAATTGCTAATATAATTCCAACAGACTCTTAGCATCGCTACGAGTGAGAAAGTCTCATCGTAGTCAACTCCTTGAACTTGTCGAAAAACATCTTAACGACAAGTCGAGCTTTCTCAATGGTGACACTTACCATCATTGTCTGTCTTCCTTTCAAAATCCATATGTACCTAACAGCCTTACGACCATCAAGTAGTTCTTCCAAAGTCTACACTTTGTTTTCATACATGGATCCTCTCTCGGGTTTTATGGCCTTGAGCCATTTATCAGAATCCGGGCCCACCATCGGTTCTCCATAGCTCGTAGGTTCATTGTTGTCTAGCAACATGACTTCCAAGACAGGATTACGTACCACTCTGAAGTAGTACGCATCCTTGTCATCCCACGAGGTTTGGTAGTGACTCGATCCGAAGTTTCATGATCACTATCATAAGCTTCCACTTCAGTTGGTGTATGTGCCACAGGAACAACTTCCTGTGCCCTGCTACACACTTGTTGAAGTGACGGTTCAATAACCTCATCAAGTCTCCACCATCCTCCCACTCAACTTTTCGAGAGAAACCTTTCCTCGAAAAAGGACCCGATTCAAGAAACAATCCCTATTGCTTTCGGATCTGAATTAGGAGGTATACCCAACTGTTTTTGGGTGTCCTATGAAGATGCATTTTATTTGCTTTGGGTTCGAGCTTATCAACCTGAAACCTTTTTCACATAAGCGTCGCAGCCCCAAACTTTCAAGAAACGGCAACTTAGGTTTCTCCAAACCATAGTTCATACGGTGTCGTCTCAACGAAATTATGTGGTGCCCTATTTAAAGTGAATGTGGTTGTCTCTAATGCCTAACCCATGAACGATAGTGATAACTCGATAAGAGACATCATGGTACGCACCATATCCAATAGGGTGCAACTATGATGTTCGGACACACCATCACATTATGGTGTTCCAGGCGGTATTAATTGCGAAACAATTTCCACAATGTCTTAATTGTGTGCCAAAACTCGTAACTCAGATATTCATCTCTATGATCATATCATAGACATTTTATCCTCTTGTCACAATGATCTGCTACTTCACTCTGAAATTACTTGAACCATTCAATAATTCAGACTTGTGTTTCATCAAGTAAATATACTCAACATTTACTCGAATCATCTGTGAAGTAAGAACATAATGATATTCACTGCATGCCTCAGCACTCATTCGACTGCACACATCAAAATGTGTTACTTCCAACAAGTTGCTATCTTGTTCCATCTTACTGAAAACGAGGCTTTTCAGTCATCTTGCCCATGTGGTATGATTTGCATGTCCCAAGTGATTCAAAATCAAGTGAGTCAAAACGGTCCATTTGCATGGAGTTTCTTCATGCATATACACCAATAGACATGGTTCGCATGTCTCAAACTTTTCAAAAACGAGTGAGTCCAAAGATCCATCAACATGGAGCTTCTTCATGCGTTTTATACCATTATGACTTACATAGCAGTGCCACAAGTAAGTGGCACTATCATTACTATCTTATATCTTTTGGCATGAAAATGTGTATCACTATGATCGAGATTTAATAAACCATTCATTTTAGGTGTAAGACCATTGAAGGTATTATTCAAATAAACAGAGTAACCATTATTCTCCTTAAATGAATAACCGTATTGCGATAGACGTAATCCAATCATGTCTATGCTCAACGCAAACACCAAATAACAATTATTTAGGTTTAACACCAATCTCTTTGGTAGAGGGAGCGTGCGATGCTTGATCATATCAAGCTTGGAAAAACTTCCAACACATATCGTCAACTCACCTTTAGCTAGTCTCCGTTTATTCCGTAGCCTTTTGTTTCGAGTTACTAACACTTAGCAACCGAACCGGTATCTAATACCCTGGTGCTACTAGGAGTACTAGCAAAGTACACATTAACACAATGTATATCCAATATACTTCTATCGACCTTGCCAGCCTTCTTATCTACCAAGTATCTAGGGTAATTCTGCTCTAGTGGTTGTTCCCCTTATTACAGAAGCACTTAGTCTCGGGTTTGGGTTTTACCTTGGGTTTCTTCACTAGAGCAGCAGCTGATTTGCCGTTTCATGAAGTATCCCTTCTTGCCCTTGCCCTTCTTGAAACTAGTGGTTTCACCAACCATCAACAATTGATGCTCCTTCTTGATTTCTACTTTCGCGGTGTCAAAAATCGCGAATACCTCAAGGATCATCATATCTATCCCTGATATGTTATAGTTCATCACGAAGCTCTAACAGCTTGGTGGCAATGACTTTGGAGAACCATCACTGTCTTATCTGGAAGATCAACTCCCACTCGATTCAAATGATTGTTGTACTCAGACAATCTGAGCACAAGCTCAACAATTGAGCTTTTCTCCTTAGTTTGCAGGTTAAGAAAGTCATCGGAGGTCTTATACCTCTTGACATGGGCACGAGCCTGAAATCCCAATTTCAGCCCTCAAAACATCTCATATGTTTCGCGATGTTTCAAAAACGTCTTTGGTGCCTCAACTCTAAACCGTTTAACTGAACTATCACGTAGTTTATCAAAACGTGTATGTCAGATGTTCGCAACAACCACAGACAACGTTCGAGGTTCAGCACACTGAGCGGTGCATTAAGGACATAAGCCTTCTATGAAGCAATGAGGACAATCCTCAGTTTACGGACCTAGTCCGCATAATTGCTACTATCAACTTTCAACTAATTTTTCTCTAGGAACATATCTAAACAGTAGAACTATAGCGTGAGCTACGACATTATTTGCAAAAACCTTTTGACTATGTTCAGGATAATTAAGTTCATCTTATGAACTCCCACTCAGGTAGACATCCCTCTAGTCATCTAAGTGATTACATGATCCGAGTCAAACTAGGCCGTGTCCGATCATCACGTGAGACGGACTAGTCATCATCGGTGAACATCTTCATGTTGATCGTATCTTCTATACGACTCATGTTCGACCTTTCGGTCTCCGTGTTCCGAGGCCATGTCTGTACATGCTAGGCTCGTCAAGTTAACCCTAAGTGTTTCGCATGTGTAAATCTGTCTTACACCCGTTGTATGTGAACGTTAGAATCTAACACCCGATCATCACGTGGTGCTTCGAAACACGAATTGTCGCAACGGTGCACAGTTAGGGGAGAACACTTCTTGAAATTGTTGTAAGGGATCATCTTATTTACTACCGTCGTTCTAAGTAAACAAGATGCATAAACATGATAAACATCAAATGCAATCAAATAGTGACATGATATGGCCAATATCATTTTGCTCCTTTTGATCTCCATCTTCGGGGCTCCATGATCATCATCGTCACCGGCATGACACCATGATCTCCATCATCATGATCTCCATCATCGTGTCTTCATGAAGTTGCCTCGCCAACTATTACTTCTACTACTATGGCTAACGGTTAGCAATAAAGTAAAGTAATTACATGACGTTTAAGTTGACACGCAGGTCACAAATAAATAAAGACAACTCCTATGGCTCCTGCCGGTTGTCATACTCATCGACATGCAAGTCGTGATTCCTATTACAAGAACATGATCAATCTCATACATCACATATATCATTCATCACATCCTTTTTGGCCATATCACATCACATAGCATACCCTGCAAAAACAAGTTAGACGTCCTCTAATTGTTGTTTGCATGTTTTACGTGGCTGCTATGGGTTTCTAGCAAGAACGTTTCTTACCTACGCATGAACCACAACGTGATATTCCAATTGCTATTTACCCTTCATAAGGACCCTTTTCATCGAATCCGATCCGACTAAAGTGGGAGAGACAGACACCCGCCAGCCACCTTATGCAACTAGTGCATGTTTGTCGGTGGAACCGGTCTCACGTAAGCGTACGTGTAAGGTTGGTCCGGGCCGCTTCATCCCACGATGCCGCCGAATCAAGATAAGACTAGTAACGGCAAGCATATTGAACAATATCGATGCCCACAACTACTTTGTGTTCTACTCGTGCAAAGAATCTACGCAATAGACCTAGCTCATGATGCCACTGTTGGGGAACGTAGCAGAAATTCAAAATTTTCCTACGTGTCACCAAGATCTATCTATGGAGAGACTAGCAACGAGGGGAAGGAGAGTGCATCTACATACCCTTGTAGATCGCTAAGCGGAAGCGTTCAAGTGAACGGGGTTGATGGAGTCATACTCGTCGTGATTCAGATCACCGATGATCCTAGTGCCGAACGGACGACACCTCCGCGTTCAACACACGTACAGCTCGACGATGTCTCCCACGCCTTGATCCAGCAAGGAGAGAGGGAGAGGTTGAGGAAGACTCCATCCAGCAGCAGCACAACGGCGTGGTGGTGATGGAGGAGCGTGGCAATCCTGCAGGGCTTCGCCAAGCACCTACGGGAGAGGAGGAGGTGTCACGGGAGGGAGGGAGGCGCCAAGGGCTCAGGTATGGATGCCCTCCCTCCCCTCCACTATATATAGGGGCAGGGGAGAGGGGGGAGGCGCAGCCTTGCCCCTTCCTCCAAGGAAGGGGTGCGGCTAAGAGGGGGGGAGGAGTCCATCCTCCCCAAGGCACCTCGGAGGTGCCTTCCCCCTTGAGGACTCTCCCCTTTTTCCTATATCTTGGCGCATGGGCCTCTAGGGGCTGGTGCCCTTGGCCCATGTAGGCCAAGGCGCACCCCCTACAGCCCATGTGGCCCCCCGGGGCAGGTGGCCCCACCCGATGGGCCCCCGGGACCCTTCCGGTGGTCCCGGTACAATATCGATGACCCCGAAACTTGTCCCGATGGCCGAAACAGGACTTCCTATATATAAATCTTTACCTCCGGACCATTCCGGAACTACTCGTGACGTCCGGGATCTCATCCGGGACTCCGAACAACATTCGGTAACCACATACAAGCTTCCTTTATAACCCTAGCGTCATCGAACCTTAAGTGTGTAGACCCTACGGGTTCGGGAGACATGTAGTCATGACCGAGATGTTCTCCGGTCAATAACCAACAGCGGGATCTGGATACCCATGTTGGCTCCCACATGTTCCACGATGATCTCATCGGATGAACCACGATGTCAAGGACTCAATCAATCCCGTATACAATTCCCTTTGTCTAGCGGTATGGTACTTGCCCGAGATTCGATCGTCGGTATACCGATACCTTGTTCAATCTCGTTACCGGCAAGTCTCTTTACTCGTTCCGTAACACATCATTCCGTGATCAACCCCTTGGTCACATTGTGCACATTATGATGATGTCCTATCGAGTGGGCCCAGAGATACCTCTCCGTTTACACGGAGTGACAAAATCCCAATCTCGATTCGTGCCAACCCAACAGACACTTTCAGAGATACCCGTAGTGTACCTTTATAGCCACCCAGTTACGTTGTGACGTTTGGCACACCCAAAGCACTCCTACGGTATCCGGGAGTTGCACAATCTCATGGTCTAAGGAAATGATACTTGACATTAGAAAAGCTTTAGCATACGAACTACATGATCTTGTGCTAGGCTTAGGATTGGGTCTTGTCCATCACATCATTCTCCTAATGATGTGATCCCGTTATCAACGACATCCAATGTCCATGGTCAGGAAACCGTAACCATCTATTGATTAACGAGCTAGTCAACTAGAGGCTTACTAGGGACATGGTGTTGTCTATGTATCCACACATGTATCTGAGTTTCCTATCAATACAATTCTAGCATGGATAATAAACGATTATCATGAACAAGGAAATATAATAATAATCAATTTATTATTGCCTCTAGGGCATATTTCCAACATGCCCTATCTGTGGGAATACGAAGGCTTACTCTGACTCGAAAACCCTTCACATCCACCTGCTTGAGAAGGGTTTCATGCCACGCAATAATGTTTGGACCAAGCACGGAGGAAGAGGGGTTATGATGAAAGACAACAAAGAAGAAGAGGATGATGACAACTATCCCCCCTGAATACGGTGATGCTGCAACGGGTGAAGCTGAAGATCAAGACGAACCAGACGATGTGCCCGATGATGATCTTCATCGGGTCATTGTTGATGCAAAGAAACAATGCCAAAGTGAAAGGGAGAAGTTGAAGTTCGATCACATGTTAGAGGATCACAAAAAAGGGTTGTACCCAAATTGCGAAGGTGACAACACAAAGCTCAGTACCACACTGAAATTGCTGCAATGGAAGGCAGACAATGGTGTATCTGACAACGGATTTGAGAAGCTACTGAAAATAGTGAAGAAGAAGCTTCCAAAGGTTAACGAATTGCCCGAAAGTACGTATGAAGCAAAGAACGTTCTATGCCCTCTAGGATTGGAGGTGCAGAAGATACATGCATGCCCTAATGACTGCATCCTCTTGTTGGGGAACGTAGCAGAAATTCAAAAAATTTCCTACGTAACACCAAGATCTATCTATGGAGAGACCAGCAACGAGTAGAAAGGGGAGAGTGTTTGCATCTACATACCCTTGTAGATCGCTAAGCGGAAGCGTTCAAGTGAACGGGGTTGATGGAGTCGTACTCGTCGTGATTCAAATCACCGATGATCAAGTGCCGAACGGACGGCACCTCCGCGTTCAACACACGTACAGCTCGGTGACGTCTCCCATGCCTTGATCCAGCAAGGAGAGAGGGAGAGGTTGAGGAAGACTCCATCCAACAGCAGCACAACGGCGTGGTGGTGATGGAGGAGCGTGGCAATCCTGCAGGGCTTCGCCAAGCACCTACGGGAGAGGAGATGTGTCACGGGAGGGAGAGGGAGGCAACCAAAGGCCTTAGGTCTGATTGCTCCTCCTTTTCCCCACTATATATAGGGCCAAGGGAGAGGGGGAGGGCGCAGCCTTGCCCCCTCCTCCAAGGAAGGGGTGCGGCTAAGGATGGGGAGGAGTCCATCCTCCCCAAGGCACCTCGGAGGTGCCTTCCCCTTTTAGGACTCTTCCCTCTCCAAGTTTCCTTGCGCATGGGCCTCTTGGGGCTGGTGCCCTTGGCCCATGTAGGCCAAGGCGCACCCCCTACAGCCCATGTGGCCCCCCGGGGCAGGTGGCCCCACCCGGTGGGCCCCCGGGACCCTTCCGGTGGTCCCGGTACAATACCGATGACCCCGAAACTTGTCCCGATGGCCGAAACAGGACTTCCTATATATAAATCTTTACCTCCGGACCATTTCGGAACTCCTCGTGACGTCCGGGATCTCATCCGGGACTCCGAAAAACATTCGGTAACCACATACAAGCTTCCTTTATAACCCTAGCGTCATCGAACCTTAAGTGTGTAGACCCTACGGGTTCGGGAGACATGCAGACATGACCGAGACGTTCTCCGGTCAATAACCAACAGCGGGATCTGGATACCCATGTTGGCTCCCACATGTTCCACGATGATCTCATCGGATGAACCACGATGTCAAGGACTCAATCGATCCCGTATACAATTCCCTTTGTCTAGCGGTATTTTACTTGCCCGAGATTCGATCGTCGGTATCCAATACCTTGTTCAATCTCGTTACCGGCAAGTCACTTTACTCGTTCCATAACACATCATCCCGTGATCAACTCCTTGGTCACATTGCGCATATGATGATGTCCTACCGAGTGGGCCCAGAGATACCTCTCCGTTTACACGGAGTGACAAATCCCAGTCTCGATCCGCATAAAACAATAGATACTTTCAGAGATGCATGTAGTGCATCTTTATAGTCACCCAGTTACGTTGTGACGTTTGATACACCCAAGGCACTCCTACGGCATCCAGGAGTTACACGATCTCATGGTCAAAGGAAGAGATACTTGACATTGGCAAAGCTCTAGCAAATGAACTACTCGATCTTTTGTGCTAGTCTTAGGATTGGGTCTTGTCCATCACATCATTCTCCTAATGATGTGATCCCGTTATCAACAACATCCAATGTCCATAGCCAGGAAACCATGACTATCTGTTGATCACAACGAGCTAGTCAACTAGAGGCTCACTAGGGACATATTGTGGTCTATGTATTCACACGTGTATTACGATTTCCGGATAATACAGTTATAGCATGAATAAAAGACAATTATCATGAACAAGGAAATATAATAATAATACTTTTATTATTGCCTCTAGGGCATATTTCCAACAGTCTCCCACTTGCACTAGAGTCAATAATCTAGTTCACATCGCCATGTGATTAACACTCACAGGTCACATCGCCATGTGACTAATACCCAAGAGTTTACTAGAGTCAGTAGTCTAGTTCACATCACTATGTGATTAGCACTCAATGAGTTTTATGTTTGATCATGTTGCTTGTGAGAGAGGTTTTAGTCAACGGGTCTGAACCTTTCAGATCCGTGTGTGCTTTATAAATCTCTATGTCATCTCCTAGATGCAGCTACCACGCTCTATTTGGAGCTATTCCAAACAACTGTTCTACTTGGAGCTATTCTAAATTATTGCTCCATTATATGTATCCGGTCTCTCTACTCAGAGCTATCCGGATAGGTGTCAAGCTTGCATCGTTGTAACCTTTACGACGAACTCTTTTACCACCTCCATAATCGAGAAAATTCCTTAGTCCACTAGTTACTAAGGATAACTTTGACCGCTGTCCTGTGAGCCATTCTTGGATCACTCTTGTACCCCTTGACTGACTCATGGCAAGGCACACTTCAGGTGCGGTACACAGCATAGCATACTGAAGAGCCTACGTCTTAAGCATAGGGGACGACCTTCGTCCTTTCTCTCTATTCTGCCGTGGTCGAGCTTTAAGTCTTAACTTCGTACCTTACAATTCAGGCAAGAACTTCTTCTTTGACTGATCCATCTTGAATACCTTCAAGATCATGTCAAGGTATGTGCTCAATTTGAAAGTATTATTAAGCATTTTGATCTATCCTTATAGATCTTGATGCTCAATGTTCAAGTAGCTTAATCCAGGCTTTCCATTGAAAAACACTTTCAAAATAACCCTATATGCTTTCTAGAAATTCTACATCATTTCTGATCATCAATATGTCAACAACATATACTCATCAGAAATTCTATAGTGCTCCCACTCACTTCTTTGGAAATACAAGTTTCTCATAAACTTTGTACAAACCCAAAATCTTTGATCATCATCAAAGCATACATTCCAACTCCGAGATGCTTACTCCAGTCCTTAGAAGGATCGCTGGAGCTAGCATACCTTTTAGCATCCTTAGGATCGACAAAACTTTTCTGATTGTATTGCATACAACCTTTCCTTACGAAAACTAGTAAGGAAACTTGTCTTGACATCCATCTGCCAGATTTCATAAATGCAGCTAATGCTAACATGATTCCGACGGACTTTAAGCATCGCTACGGATGAGAAAATCTCATCGTAGTCAACTCCTTGAACTTGTGAAAAACTTTTTCGCCACAAGTCGAGCTTCATGGACGGTGACATTACCATCCACGTCCGTCTTCTTCTTAAAGATCCATTTATCTTAATGGCTTGCCGATCATTGGGCAAGTCCACCAAAGTCCATGGATCCGTTTTCGGATTTTACGGCCTCGAGCCATTTATCGGAATCCGGGCCCACCATCGCTTCTCCATAGCTCGTAGGTTCATTGTTGTCTAGCAACATGACCTTCAAGATAGGATCACCTTACCACTCCGAAGTAGTACGTGTCCTTGTCGTCCTACGAGGTTCGGTAGTGACTTGATCCGAAGTTTAATGATCAATATCATAAGCTTCTACTTCAATTGGTGTAGGTGCCACAGGAACAACTTCCTGTGCCCTGCCACACACTAGTTGAAGAGACAGTTCAATAACCTCATCAAGTTTCCACCATCCTCCCACTCAATTCTTTCGAGAGAAACTTTTCCTCGAGAAAGGACCCGATTCTAGAAACAATCCATATTGCTTTCGGATCTGAATTAGGAGGTATACCCAACTGTTTTGGGTTTCCTATGAAGATGCATTTTATCCGCTTTGGGTTCGAGCTTATCAACCTGAAACTTTTTCATATAAGCGTCGCAGCCCCAAACTTTTAAGAAACGACAACTTAGGTTTCTCTAAACCATAATTCATACGGTGTCATCTCAACGGAATTACGTGGTGCCCTATTTAAAGTGAGTGTGGTCGTCTCTAATGCCTAACCCATGAACAATTGCGGTAATTCGATAAGAGACATCATGGCATGCACCATATCCAATAGGGTGCAACTATGATGTTCGGACACACCATTACACTATGGTGTTCCGGGCGGTAT
This sequence comes from Triticum dicoccoides, assembly GCF_002162155.2. Lineage (NCBI taxonomy): Eukaryota > Viridiplantae > Streptophyta > Magnoliopsida > Poales > Poaceae > Triticum > Triticum dicoccoides. The sequence continues at coordinate 459,350,003 of NC_041390.1, forward strand.
TAATTGCGAAACAATTTCCACAATGTCTTAATTGTGTGCCAAAACTCGTAACTCAGATATTCATCTCTATGATCATATCATAGACATTTTATCCTCTTGTCACAATGATCTTCTACTTCACTCTGAAATTACTTGAACCATTCAATAATTCAGACTTGTGTTTCATCAAGTAAATATACTCAACATTTACTCGAATCATCTGTGAAGTAAGAACATAATGATATTCACTGCATGCCTCAACACTCATTCGACTGCACACATCAAAATGTGTTACTTCCAACAAGTTGCTATCTTGTTCCATCTTACTGAAAATGAGGCTTTTCAGTCATCTTGCCCATGTGGTATGATTTGCATATCTCAAGTGATTCAAAATCAAGTGAGTCTGAACGATCCATTTGCATGGAGTTTCTTCATGCATATACACCAATAGACATGGTTCGCATGTCTCAAACTTTTCAAAACGTGTGAGTCCAAAGATCCATCAACATGGAGCTTCTTCATGCGTTTTACACCAATATGACTTACATGGCAGTGCCACAAGTAAGTGGTACTATCATTACTATCTTATATCTTTTGGAATGAAAATGTGTATCACTACGATCGAGATTCAATAAACCATTCAGGTTCAATACTAATCTTGATGGTAGAGGGAGCGTGCGATGTTTGATCACATCAAACTTGGAAACACTTCCAACATATATCGCCAGCTCACCTTTAGCTAGTCTCCGTTTATTCCGTAGCCTTTTATTTCGAGTTACTAACACTTAGCAACCGAACCGGTATCCAATACCCTGGTGCTACTAGGAGTACTAGTAAAGTACACATTAACATAATGTATATCCAATATACTTCTATCGACCTTGCCAGCCTTCTCATCTACCAAGTATCTAGGGTAATGCTGCTCCAGTGGTTGTTCCCCTTATTACAGAAGCACTTAGTCTCGGGTTTGGGTTCAACCTTGGGTTTCTTCACTTGAGCAGCAGCTGAATTGCCGTTTCATGAAGTATCCCTTTGTTCCCTTGCCCTTCTTGAAACTAGTGGTTTCACCAACCATCAACAATTGATGCTCCTTCTTGATTTCTACTTTCGCGGTGTCAAACATCGTGAATACCTCAAGGATCATCTTATCTATCCCTGATATGTTATAGTTCATCACGAAGCTCTAGCAGCTTGGTGGCAATGACTTTGGAGAAACATCACTATCTCATTTGGAAGATCAACTCCCACTCGATTCAAGTGATTGTTGCACTCAGACAATCTGAGCACAAGCTCAACGATTGAGCTTTTCTCCCTTAGTTTGTAGGCTAAGAAAATTGTCGGAGGTCTCATACCTCTTGACGTGGGCACGAGCTTGAAATCCCAATTTCAGCCCTCGAAACATCTCATATGTTCCGCGACGTTTCGAAAACGTCTTTGGTGCCTCTACTTAAACCATTTAACTGAACTATCACGTAGTTATCAAAACGTGTATGTTCGATGTTCTAAACATCCACAAACGACGTTTGGGGTTCAGCACACTGAGCAGTGCATTAAGGACATAAGCTTTCTGCTGATCGCATAATCGCTACTATCAACTTCCAACTATATTTTCTCTAGGAACATATCTAAACAGTAGAACTATAGCGCGAGCTACGACATAATTTGCAAAAGGTCTTTTGACTATGTTCAGGATAATTAAGTTCATCTTATGAACTCCCACTCAGATAGACATCCCTCTAGTCATCTAAGTGATTACATGATCCGAGTCAAACTAGGCCGTGTCCGATCATCACGTGAGACGGACTAGTCATCATCGGTGAACATCTTCATGTTGATCGTATCTTCTATACGACTCATGCTCGACCTTTCGGTCTCCGTGTTCCGAGGCCATGTCTGTACATGCTAGGCTCGTCAAGTTAACCCTAAGTGTTTTTGCTGTGTAAAACTGTCTTACACCCGTTGTATGTGAACGTAAGAATCTATCACACCCGATCATCACGTGGTGCTTCGAAATGACGAACTGTAGCAACGGTGCACAGTTAGGGGAGAACACTTCTTGAAATTTTAATGAGGGATCATCTTATTTACTACCGTCGTTCTAAGCAAATAAGATGTATAAACATGATAAACATCACATGCAATCAAATAAGAGTAGTGACATGATATGGCCAATATCATATAGCTCCTTTGATCTTCATCTTCGGGGCTCCATGATCATCTTGTCACCGGCATGACACCATGATCTCCATCATCATGATCTCCATCATCGTGTCTTCATGAAGTTGTCACGCCAACGATTACTTCTACTTCTATGGCTAACGCGTTTAGCAATAAAGTAAAGTAATTTACATGGCGTTCTTCAATGACACGCAGGTCATACAAAAAATAAAGACAACTCCTATGGCTCCTGCCGGTTGTCATACTCATCGACATGCAAGCCGTGAATCCTATTACAAGAACATGATCAATCTCATACATTACATATATCATTCATCACATCCTTTTGGCCATATCACATCACATAGCATACCCTGCAAAAACAAGTTAGACGTCCTCTAATTGTTGTTGCATGTTTTACGTGGCTGCTATGGGTTTCTAGCAAGAACGTTTCTTACCTACGCAAGACCACAACGTGATATGCCAATTGCTATTTACCCTTCATAAGGACCCTTTTCATCGAATCCGATCCGACTAAAGTAGGAGAGACAGACACCCGCTAGCCACCTTATGCATCTAGTGCATGTCAGTCGGTGGAACCAGTCTCACGTAAGAGTACGTGTAAGGTCGGTCCGGGCCGCTTCATCCCACGATGCCGCCGAATCAAGATAAGACTAGTAACGGCAAGCATATTGAACAAAATCAACGCCCACAACTACTTTGTGTTCTACTCGTGCATAGAATCTACGCAATAGACCTAGCTCATGATGCCACTGTTGGGGAACGTAGCAGAAATTCAAAAAATTTCCTACGTAACACCAAGATCTATCTATGGAGAGACCAGCAACGAGTAGAAAGGGGAGAGTGTTTGCATCTACATACCCTTGTAGATCGCTAAGCGGAAGCGTTCAAGTGAACGGGGTTGATGGAGTCGTACTCGTCGTGATTCAAATCACCGATGATCAAGTGCCGAACGGACGGCACCTCCGCGTTCAACACACGTACAGCTCGGTGACGTCTCCCATGCCTTGATCCAGCAAGGAGAGAGGGAGAGGTTGAGGAAGACTCCATCCAACAGCAGCACAACGGCGTGGTGGTGATGGAGGAGCGTGGCAATCCTGCAGGGCTTCGCCAAGCACCTACGGGAGAGGAGATGTGTCACGGGAGGGAGAGGGAGGCAACCAAAGGCCTTAGGTCTGATTGCTCCTCCTTTTCCCCACTATATATAGGGCCAAGGGAGAGGGGGAGGGCGCAGCCTTGCCCCCTCCTCCAAGGAAGGGGTGCGGCTAAGGATGGGGAGGAGTCCATCCTCCCCAAGGCACCTCGGAGGTGCCTTCCCCTTTTAGGACTCTTCCCTCTTCAAGTTTCCTTGCGCATGGGCCTCTTGGGGCTGGTGCCCTTGGCCCATGTAGGCCAAGGCGCACCCCCTACAGCCCATGTGGCCCCTCGGGGCAGGTGGCCCCACCCGGTGGGCCCCGGGACCCTTCCGGTGGTCCCGGTACAATACCGATGACCCCGAAACTTGTCCCGATTGCCGAAACAGGACTTCCTATATATAAGTACCTCCGGACCATTCCGGAACTCCTCGTGACGTCCGGGATCTCATCCGGGACTCCGAACAACATTCGGTAACCACATACAAGCTTCCTTTATAACCCTAGCGTCATCGAACCTTAAGTGTGTAGACCCTACGGGTTCGGGAGACATGCAGACATGACCGAGACGTTCTCCAGTCAATAACCAACAGCGGGATCTGGATACCCATGATGGCTCCCACATGTTCCACGATGATCTCATCGGATGAACCACGATGTCAAGGACTCAATCGATCCCGTATACAATTCCCTTTGTCAGGCGGTATTTTACTTGCCCGAGATTCGATCGTCGGTATACCGATACCTTGTTCAATCTCGTTACCGGCAAGTCACTTTACTCGTTCCGTAACACATCATCCCGTGATCAACTCCTTGGTCACATTGCGCATATGATGATGTCCTACCGAGTGGGCCCAGAGATACCTCTCCGTTTACACGGAGTGACAAATCCCAGTCTCGATCCGCATAAAACAATAGATACTTTCGGAGATGCCTGTAGTGCATCTTTATAGTCACCCAGTTACGTTGTGACGTTTGATACACCCAAGGCACTCCTACGGTATCCAGGAGTTATACGATCTCATGGTCAAAGGAAGAGATACTTGACATTCGCAAAGCTCTAGCAAATGAACTACTCGATCTTTTGTGCTAGTCTTAGGATTGGGTCTTGTCCATCACATCATTCTCCTAATGATGTGATCCCGTTATCAACGACATCCAATGTCCATAGCCAGGAAACCATGACTATCTGTTGATCACAACGAGCTAGTCAACTAGAGGCTCACTAGGGACATATTGTGGTCTATATATTCACACGTGTATTACGATTTCCGGATAATACAGTTATAGCATGAATAAAAGACAATTATCATGGACAAGGAAATATAATAATAATACTTTTATTATTGCCTCTAGGGCATATTTCCAACACCTCTACCGTGGTGCATACGAGGATTTGAACGCATGCCCAGTATGCGGTGCATTGTGACATAAGATCAGACGAGATGACCCTGGTGATGTTGAGGGCGAGCGTCGTAGGAAGAGGGTTCCTGCCAAGGTGATGTTGTATGCTCCTATAATACCACGGTTGAAACGTCTGTTCAGAAACAAAGAACAAGCCAAGTTGATGCGATGGCACAAAGAGAACCATAAGAAAGACGGGAAGTTGAGATCACCCGCTGGCGGGTCGTAGTGGATAAAAATCGAGAGAATTTGGGGGGACTTTGCAGGTGACGCAAGGAACATATGGTTTGGTTTAAGCGCAGATGGCATTAATCCTTTTGGGGAGCAGAGCAGCAATCATAGCACCTGGCCCGTGACTCTATGTATCTATAACCTTCCTCCTTGGTTGTGCATGAAGCAAAGTTCATTATGATGTGAGTGCTCATCCAAGGCCCTAAGCAACCCGGCAATGGCATTGATGTGTACCTAAGGCCATTAGTTGAAGAACTTTTACAGTTGTGGAATGTAAAAGGTGTACGTATGTGGGATAAGCACAACCAGGAGGAATTTGACCTACATGTATTGCTGTTTGTAACCATCAATGATTGGCCTACTCTCAGTAACCTTTCAGGACAGACAAACAAGGGATACCACACATCCACGCAATGTTTATATGACAACAAAAGTATATATTTGGACAAATGCATAAAGAATGTGTACCTGGGACATCGTCGATTTTTTCCAACCAACCATCAATGTCGAAAGAAAGGCAAACTTTTCAAAGGTGAGGCAGACCACTGGAAGAAGCCTGCCCTCCGTACTGCTGATCACATACTTGATATGGTCAATGATTTACAAGTAATCTCTTGAAAGGGTCCTGGCGGACTATCTGTTCCGAATGACACTAAGGGATGCGCACCCACGTGGAAGAATAAATCTATATTTTGGGACCTACCCTATTGGAAAGACCTAGATATCCGCTCTGCAATCGATGTGATGCACGTGACGAAGAATCTTTGCATGAACCTGCTAGGCTTCTTGGGCATGTATGGGAGGAAAAAATATACACCGGAGGCACAGGAGGACCAGCAACGTGTGCACAAAAATGACGGCATGCATCCAAAGCAGTATGAAGGTCCTGCCATCTATGCTCTTACCAAAGAAGAGAAGGAAATCTTCTTTGAATGCCTGCTCAGTATGAAGGTCCCGTCTGGCTTTTCGTCGAATATAAAGAGAATAATAAATATGTCAGAGAAAATTTTCCAGAACCTAAAGTCTCATGACTGCCACATGATTATGACACAACTGCTTCCGGTTGCATTGAGGGGGGTTCTACTAGAAAACGTTTGATTAGCCATTGTGAAGCTATGTGCATTTCTCAATGCAATCTCTCAGAAGGTAATAGATCCAGAAATCCTACCAGTGTTAAGGAGTGACTTGGTGCAATGTATTGTTAGTTTCGAGCTGGTGTTCCTCCATCCTTCTTTAATATCATGACACACGTCCTAGTTCATCTAGTCGATGAGATTGCCATTTTGGGCCATGTATTTCTACACAATATGTTCCCCTTTGAGAAGTTCATGAGAGTCTTCAAAAAATATGTTCCTAACCGTTCTAGGTTAGAAGGAAGCATCTCCATGGGCCGGCAAACAGAGGAGGTCATTGGGTTTTGTGTTGACTTCATTCCTGACCTTAAGCCGATTGGTCTTCCTCAATTGCGGTATGAGGGGAGACTGGCTGGAAAAGGCATGCTAGGAGCAGACTCAATAATATGTAGGGACGGACATTCTTGGTCTCAAGCACACTACACAGTTTTACAGAATTCTACCTTGGTGACCCCGTATGTCAATGAACACAAGAATATTCTGCGCTCCAAACACCCGGAGCAGTGTGATGACAGGATTACATGTGAACACATCAGGACTTTCCGCAGTTGGTTGCAAACACATCTCATGGGTGACAACATTGTTGCAGATGAGCTATACTCATTGGCCAGGGGACCATCTTCGACTGTATTGACTTACAAAGGGTATGAGATAAATGGGAATACATATTAGACGATCGCCTAAGATCAAAAGAGCAGCAACCAAAACAGTGGTGTCCGCTTTGATGCAGTAACCAACATGGGAAAGGACACATATTATGGTTACATAGTGGACATATGGGAACTTGACTATGGACATGATTTTAAGGTCCCTTTGTTTCGGTGCAAATGGGTCAATCTGTCAGGAGGCGGGTGTGACACCCCCGATTCGACCGTACACTAATCATACACGCAAATGTGTACATTCAAGATCAAGGACTCACGGGAAGATATCACAACACAACTCTAGACACAAATTAAAATAATACAAACTTTATATTACAAGTCAGGGGCCTCGAGGGCTCGAATACATAAGCTCGAAATCACAAGAGTTAGCGGAAGCAACAATATCTGAGTACAGACATAAGTTAAACAAGTTTGCCTTAAGAAGGCTAGCACAAAAGTAGCAACGATCGAAAAGGCAAGGCCTCCTGCCTGGGACCTCCTAACTACTCCTCGAAGTCGAACTCCACGTAGAATCATTCTCGGGATCGTCTGGCTCCTGGATTCCATCATATGATCGCAATAACCAGGAAAAGGGGAAAAGGAAGTAGGAAAGCAACCGTGAGTACTCATCCAAAGTACTCGCAAGCAAGGATCTACACTACGTATGCATTGGAATCAATGAAATGGGTAGTATATGTGGACTGAACTGCAGAATGCCAGAATAAGAGGGAGATAGCTAGTCATGTCGAAGACTACGCTTCTGGTAGTCTCCATCTTGCAGCATGTAGAAGAGGGTAGAGGTAAGGTCACTAAGTAGCATCGTATAGCATAATCCTACCCGACGATCCTCTCCTCGTCGCCCTGTAAGAGAGAGATCACCGGGTGTATTTGGCACTTGAAAGGGTGTGTTTATTAAGTATTCAGTTCTAGTTGTCATAAGGTCAAGATACAACTCCGGGTTGTCCTTTTACCGAGGGACACGGCTATTCGAATAGATAAACTTCCCTGCAGGGGTGCACCACATTTCCCAGCACGCTCGATCCCCTTTGTCCGGACACAGTTGTTTGGGTCATGTCCGGCCTTGGAAGATCAACACGTCGCAGCCCTACCTAGGCACAACAGAGAGGTCAGCACGCTGGTCTAAATCCTATGGCGCAGGGGTCTGGGCCCATTGCCCATTGCACACCTGCATGTTGCGAGGGCGGCCGGAGAGCAGACCTAGCAATCTCCATTACAAAGGAAGTTGCGTTGCGCGGTCCAACCCGGCGCGCGCCGCTTAGTCGCTGACGTAAAGAAGGCTTCGGCTGATACCATGACGTCGAGTGCCCATAACTGTTCCCACGTAGTTGGTTAGTGCGTATAGGCCGGTAGCCAGACTCAGAGCAAATACCCAGATCTCGTTAAGCGTGTTATTTTGATGTAACCGTGAACGCTGACCAGGGCCAGGCCCACCTCTCACCTAGGTGGTCTCCGCCTGCCCTGTCGCTCCGCCTCAAGTAACAGTTGAAGGCCGTCGGGAACTCAGGCCCACCACTACCTGGATGGAGCCACCTGTCCTTTCAGCCCCCCACATCGGAATCACTTGCGGGTACTTTACGAGCCGACCCGACTTTAGTCACCACATGTATCATGTGTAATATGTCTAGTATATACCCGTGATCACCTCCCAAGTGATCACGGTCGGATAGTATAGCATGGCAGACGGACAAGAATGTAGGGCCACTGATGATAAACTAGCATCCTATACTATGCATTTAGGACTACAGGTAAGGTATCAACAACTGTAGCAACAATGACAGGCTATGCAACAGAATAGGATTAATGGAAAGCAGTAACATGCTACACTACTCTAATGCAAGCAGTAGAAAAGATTAGGCGATATTTGGTGATCAGGGGGGGCTTGCCTGGTTGCTCTGGCAAGGAGGGGACGTCAACACAGTAGTCGATCGGGGCACCAGCAACGGCGTCAGTCTCGTAGTCTACCGGAGAGAAGAGGGGGGAAGAAACAATGAATATAATGCAAACAAATGCATAACGATGTATGACATGACAACGAGCGGTGCTAGACGTGCCCTAACGCGGTAGGAGGTGATACCGGCGAAGGGGAGAAACATCCGGGAAAGTACTCCCAGTGTTTCACGTTTTCGGACAGCCGGACCGGAAGGGGAAAGTTGCGTGTTCGCTATGCTAGGGATGTGTGGCGGACGAACGGGCTGCGTATCCTGATTCGTCTCGTCGTTCTGAACAACTTTCATGTATAAAACTTTTTCATTTGACTTACAGATTATTTTATATGAATTTCTAAAGCTTTAATAATATTCTAGAATTTTTGGAATTGTTTTAAATTTGAAAGTTAATTTCTAAAGTGCAGTCAACCCAGTCAACTTTTGACTAGTCAAAAGTGATAGCATGGCCCACATGTCATGGTCATAGGTGTAGATTACCTAGGCTAAATTAATTTAAACTAGGGGGCCACATGGCATTGTTTATATAAATTAATTAGCACTACATTACATCCTACCTAAACTAGCGCTAATTAATCCTAGCCTAATTAAACCATGGGCCGGCCGGTGGGATAGCCAGCCGTGGCTGTGTACACACACGCACACACACGCAACACATAACTAGGGGTTACTTCTGTTCCTGTTAACAGAACAAAGCATTTTGCGATTTTTATAGAATTTAATTCATGCCATATTTGAATTTGGTCCGATGGAATAATTTGGAGGTTGTCATGTGTACTCCCAACACAAATTAATTTCAACGAAGTTAGATTTTTTTTGACCATAGTTTTGTTGCCATCCAGAGAGGTAAGAAGGTAGAAATAGCAAAAGCTAGCCAGTGCTACAGTAACGTTCAGTTACTATAGCAGCGGCAGCAGAGCAGCGAAACGCAGCGGCAGGAGTTAAGGAATAGCAGCGGCGGCAGCAGCTATGCACCCGTAGTAGTAACAAGAAGCAGCATGCATCCGTAGTAGTAACAAGAAGCAGCAGTAGGAAGCAAGCAACAGCAGCAGAGTTTCAGCGGCAACAGCAGTAAAGGTAGCAGGCAGCGGGAGCGCGCATGCAAGGGCGGCTGCGGGCGCAACGCACGACGACGGAAGCGACGGGGTCCGGCCAGGGGATGTCCAACGCGCGGCCGAACGCGGCCAGGGGGCGCAGCAGGGCGCGTACAGGGCACCGCGGCACGAGGCGCGGGCGCGGACCGTGGCCAACGGACGGAGCTTGGGCGGCGCGGGGCGGCGGCAAACGGCGTTGGGGAGAGGGAAAAAAGGGGGAACGGGCGGAGGCTCACCCCGGGGAGGCCGTGGATGAGCTCGCTGAGGCCGGGAGGCGCCGGTGATGGAGATCGACGGCGAATGACGGGCAGCCGTGCGCGGAGAAGATAGTCGATGGCGGCGCACGGGGCTCTCCTAGCTTGAGACCTTAGTCGAGGGCGAAGGAGACGACGATGGAGGAGCCCCTGGATGTATTATCAAGCGTCGGGGAGGCCAGTGGCCATGACGACGACGGCCACCATGGCGAGCAGCTCGGGCACGAATAAATTTTGAGGGAGAGAGAGGGAGCGAGGGGATAGCAAGGGCTAGGGTTCGTCCACTGGGTCGGGCTCCAGCTTAACTAGGTCAAGGGTGACGGCGGATGGTTGACACGCGCCCATCGGCGACGTGGACGGGCGCGCCAGCTCCACGCCATGGCTCCGCCTCTCTCGGTACATTTTTTTTTTGAGAAAGTCCTCTCTCGGTACATGGGTTGAGGAAAGGCCCTGGTGGTGTGCTGGGCCTGGTACAGTAGAAGGGATGGGCTAAGTGCACAGGGAGGGTTTTCCTTTTATTCCTTTCCTTTCTTTTTATGTTTCGTATATTCTTTACTGTTTTGCAAATTGTTAGGCCACAAAAATAGTTTTGTAAAATATCTAATGGTGCCACATAAATATTTTTCAATATTTAGCACTGCCATAAAAAGGTTTTGAGGCAAGATAATTTCATCTGATTTTTGTTCAAAAGAAATTGGATTAAAAGAGCTCTTTAGGTATTGTTTTTGGGTGACAACTTTTAATTAAGCAAACAAGTGACACAATTTTTCTCCACCATAATTAACTATGGTTTATTTTCAACATTGGGAACAATTTAGTTTTACTGTTTGAAGAAATAATGTATTTAACTTTATTTTAAATTTGAAATTGGCTTTGATTTTTATCAAGTGGAAATTGTCTTAGTTAAACGTGATGACACGGCACCATTAGTGTGAGGTCACTGTAGCTTAAATATGCGGGCGTCACAATTCTCCTCCACTACAAGAAATCTCGTCCCGAGATTTAAGAGGCGGAGTAAAGGGGGAGGGTTCTGGTTACGAAATTCTAGCGAGTGTTCTCGGTCTTAGTTGCCCTTCTCGAAGAGGTAGATCTATTACGTTGATTTTTTTTATTTCTCTGCTTCAGGTCATCATGATGAAGCCGGCATCCTTTCTTCAGGATCTCCATCGTACTTACGGAAAAGTTAAGTGGAAAAACTCAGGAAGGACGGAGTTTAACACATGTTAGGTACCTAGGGGCTATCTCAGTGTACGAGGTATAGAGGCATCTCTCGAGTTGACATTCAAGAAAGTCATCGAGAGTAAAGTAAGAAGGTGCAATAGGAAGTTTCAAGCAGATAGGCAATCGTTAGTTGCCTGAAACAGAATGGGAGAGTAGTTCAGACCAATGGGAATAAGTGTTGTGTTCGATACCAGATTAGACCATCTCTGGGAAGGTGACTCGTGAATTACATACGGATTCAAACGCGAGGAGTCAATTTGGCAACAGGGGTGTACATGAGAGTTAGGTTTCGATCCTCTGGAACTGTGGGTTATGGGCCCACCATGCGGTAAAAGTAGAAAGGGCGGTGATATTTTGCACAACCATGATAACAAGGCATGTGAGAGGATAGTCTATCAATTATGTCGGCAATGTCGGTACCAAGGGCGAGGGACGAAGAGAACCATCTTCCTGCTCGTTGAACGAGGCGGACCAATAGGTAAAATTCTCGTCCATCGGTGGTTACCGGAATGTTATCAACAATATTAACATGGTCTTACTGACAGAGTGGTTCAACGAGGTGCTTACCTAAGCAGGAGAATATTACTACTTAGATCATACTGATCACCAGTAAGGTTAAACAAAACAATGGAAAGGAAATGGTGATCATCAGATTAAATAGAGAATGGAAAGGAAAATGTGTTTAAACACATGTTTCGGGGATATATCCTTACCAAGGACAAGCAGAGCATGATATCCATGACAGGATAGAAAGTAGAAAACCATTTAGGTAAGGGGAGAGGAATTTCATGACATAACCCAAACAATGGTGTTTGGATAATGGACAAAGAAGATTTAGCATTGTTCTTCAAATGCTCTTATTGAAAATCGTAGTACCACCGACATGCTTTGAGATCGCATTGACAAGGTCTTCAAGCAAAGGTCAGACCTTGATACACAAAGGATCCATCAGGAAAAACTTATTAAACAAGTCATTCAATTTCCTCATGGAAGAATGGTTAACCTTGCTAAAAAGGAACCTATAACAACAGGTCCTCCGGCCAGGTATGCTAGGCATGCCATCACCTTACCGGGTCACATGAAGACCAATGTTATAACTCTTGGAAATATGTCCCAACCATCATATCTGACCGAGATTCAGATCCGATTGGTGTCAAATTACCTCAGACTCAGGATGCCCGAGAAGAAAAGGTGCAACACAAACTGATGAGATGACATTGTAAGATTCTCGGGAAATGAACTATGGAAGCGAGTTTCGAATCAAGAGTTCATCATTAAACCAAGGAGAGGACGAGGAGGTGACTGAGGGACTCAGGGAAAATTCATCAAGATTTCGGACAAGATGGATTTCCACAATTATGTGAACAAGGAGATAACTTTTGTCGGATCAATGATACAATGATGTATGCTTGAGGAAAACATACACAATTAAACATTGATTGAAAGGTGCACCCGAAATATGGGCTTAGGTAGCATGATCAATGTTAGAATGGTGATTCGATAACCAATGGTCTAAGAATGAAATATCGACCATTAACTTGAAAGCAATAGGGTTTCTAGAAGTTTTGAAGTCGCACATCATAGTACAATTGTCGGTTTTCCGGTTAGAAACAACATGGGGACCAAGGAGTGAACGGATATGGCAAGGAGTATCACCTGTATCAAGAATTCTTAAGAGGTGGTGAAATTCTCATGACATTCTTGTCATAAAAGATGGTAATACTCCAAGGTAAAGAACAAATGCTGGATAGCAAGGATCTCAAGGTATAACACGAAACACGAACAAGTTTGTGTTTAATGGAAGGTAATAAAGTGGTCGATGATAACACAAATCATCGAGGGTCGGGATGGTACTTCTCATCATGAATTCAAATGATATCCTAGAAGGAGTCAAAATATTGATGATGATCACGACACATTTGTCGAGAGATTTCATGAAGATGTAATTGATCAGCGATGGCATCAAGTCAAAGGAATGATGAAGCGCAAGTTTATTGGAACCACGGGTATGACACAAACTCGGAATCAAGCTTGTTGTCCAAGGCGAAATGATATGACGAGGAAAGTCGACGTACGCTTAGCTTATTGTCGAAAGATGTGCTCTGGTAATAAGGAACGGGTGGCAGAGTTAAAATTTAGCACGATAATGATATAGCCAATCAGGCTAGGAATGATTTGAAGGGTTATTGAACTCATAAGCAACGAAGATTACTTAGAGTTATTGAATAGGAGTGCGTAATTGATTCACTTATCGGTGTTCTCGAGTGACTATTAACACATAACCCTGGGGGGCCATTGGATTCGGAGAGAATAATAGTTGATGAAGAACTCATAAGTTATGTAGTTCTGTGATATTCTCGAGATACCAGAGGGTATACTCGAAGGTAGGACATAATAGAGGTTGGATAGGTATATTGATCTGCAGAAGACAAGTACTCCAATTTGTCCGAGAAATGGTATTAAGGAGAAAATATGGTTGGAACCACGGTTGCAAAGGACCAAGCATAGATACAAGATGAACTTATAATAGGGGGATTATTATTATTACAAGAAACTTCCATGATAAGTTCCACATCGGGTCCATGGGCATGAACACAAAGTTCAAGGTCGACTCCCACTTCTGCAATGCATAACCTTTCATCCACTTCTTGTTTATGAAGAAGTTGTATTGTTGAAATTTTATCTGGCGAAGCACCAGAAGAATATGACTCGTGAAAACCTTCGGGGTTCACACAGATAAGAGAAGACATAGGTTCAACCCGTCAGGGTATCGTGGAAACATATACTACAAGCTTCAATAGTAAATTATACAAGATCGAAAGTAGAGCATGGTTGACAAAAGCAGAGGATACAATTTACCAAAGGCATTATGTATCCGAGGAAAGGCTCACAAGCTTATTGAATATGAAGGACGTTGTCGGATAAATTTCCGACAAAGGGTCTGGTGGCCACAAAGGATCTGATGTGAGCATCGGTACTCAACCAGAGGAAGAAAAAATGCAAGGAGATCATAATATAGAAACAACTGACTAACTCAAAGCTCAAATGCAAAGGAATTATGAATTCCAAGACAAGGGTTCAGAAACAAACCTCTGATTAGGGAAGGATAAGTAGAATAGCCTTAGGGGTACAATCGATGGCAATTTGATTGGATGAGATCCAGCTCATGTTTAAAATGATGTCTGAGCCGGAAGGATAATTTATAAGGGTCAACTAATGATTTCGTGCATTCACAGACAATAATTCATTAGGCTCAAAATGGCAAGGACAAGGGATGTCAACGAAGGCTACTAGGCATATGGAATTAAACATAATGCAAGCAGGCAAGAATTTCAAGAGCAAAAGTCTGCTGAGGATTTTCGAAAGACCGAATAACATTCAAAGAATTTTGTGAAACACATGATCAGCTGGGGATGAACGAATCCTTGATATGTGTGAGGGATTATCCGTAGGGGTATTTCTGTGGCAAATAGCTACAAAGCGGTGAGCACAAAGGATTCTTGAATTATCGAAGAAATTTTTAGGGTATGAAGTAATAACAGGGGCAACTGGGAACAAAGGTAAGAACGACAAGTGTAAGCAATTATCCATAAGGGTTTATCGGTGGGCGGGAATAGCCAAAGTGGTGGGCACCAGGTCTCGAGAGAATAACTGAGAGTATCATCAGAATCTTCTGGTGAAGCAGGACATCATCTGGAATGAAGGGGCTCTCCGGGAGAAAGTATTTACGAGAACCTAGAGTTAGAGTTAGCAAAATCATTTAACCCGAATAGAAGAGAGATCAGAGTCCCAGAGTATAGACGAGGAATAAAAGATCCAAATACCACCCAATGGCGACGCGGGCCCATGGGCGCACAACCATGTTAGTAAATAGTTTTCGTCGACTAGACTCAACTTCGGCCAAAGAGTGTGGAAGGGGGATTCCTACAGGCAGTCGGCTCTGATACCAACTTGTGATGCCCCTGATTCGACCATACACTAATCATACACACAAATGTGTACGATCAAGATCAAGGACTCACGGGAAGATATCACAACACAACTCTAGACACAAATTAAAATAATACAAGCTTTATATTACAAGCCAGGGGCCTCGAGGGCTCGAATACATAAGCTCGAAAACACAAGAGTCAGCGGAAGCAACAATATCTGAGTACAGACATAAGTTAAACAAGTTTGCCTTAAGAAGGCTAGCA
The DNA here is from genome assembly GCF_002162155.2 of Triticum dicoccoides. Taxonomy (NCBI): domain Eukaryota; kingdom Viridiplantae; phylum Streptophyta; class Magnoliopsida; order Poales; family Poaceae; genus Triticum; species Triticum dicoccoides. Next base: position 459,365,434 of record NC_041390.1, read on the forward strand.
CAAAAGTAGCAACGATCGAAAAGGCAAGGCCTCCTGCTTGGGACCTCCTAACTACTCCTCGAAGTCGAACTCCACGTAGAATCATCCTCGGGATCATCTGGCTCCTGGATTCCATCATATGATCGCAATAACCGGGAAAAGGGGAAAAGGAAGTAGGAAAGCAACCGTGAGTACTCATCCAAAGTACTCGCAAGCAAGGATCTACACTACATATGCATTGGTATCAATGAAATGGGTAGTATCTGTGGACTAAACTGCAGAATGCCAGAATAAGAGGGGGATAGCTAGTCCTGTCGAAGACTACGCTTCTGGTAGCCTCCATCTTGCAGCATGTAGAAGAGGGTAGATGGTAAGGTCACCAAGTAGCATCGTATAGCATAATCCTACCCGACGATCCTCTCCTCGTCGCCCTATGAGAGAGAGATCACCGGGTGTATCTGGCACTTGAAAGGGTGTGTTTTATTAAGTATCCAATTCTAGTTGTCATAAGGTCAAGGTACAACTCCGGGTCGTCCTTTTACCGAGGGACACGGCTATTCGAATAGATAAACTTCCCTGCAGGGGTGCACCACATTTCCCAACATGCTCGATCCCCTTTGTCCGGACACACTTGTCTGGGTCATGCCCGGCCTCGGAAGATCAACACGCCGCAGCCCTACCTAGGCACAACAGAGAGGTCAGCACGCCAGTTTAAATCCTATGGCGCAGGGGTCTAGGCCCATCGCCCATTGCACTGCTGCACGTTGCGAGGGCGGCCGGAGAGTAGACCTAGCAACCTCCATTACAAAGGAAGTTGCGTTACGCTGTCCAACCCGGCGCGCGTTGCTCAGTCGCTAACATCACGAAGGCTTCAGATGATACCATGACGTCGAGTGCCCATAATTGTTCCCGCATAGTTTGTTAGTGCGTATAGGCCGATAGCCAGACTCAGATCAAATACCCAGATCTCGTTAAGCGTGTTATTTTGAAGTAACCGCGAATGCCGACCAGAGCCAGGCCCACCTCTCACCTAGCTGGTCTCCGCCTGCCCTATCGCTCCGCCTTAAGTAACAGTCGGGGACCATCGGGAACTCAGGCCCACCACTACCTGGATGGAGCCACCTGTCCTTTCAGCCCCCCACATCGGAATCACTTGCGGGTACTCTACGAGCCGACCCGACTTTAGTCACCACATGTATCATGTGTAATATGTCTAGTATATACCCGTGATCACCTCCCAAGTGATCACGACCCGATCGTATAGCATGGCAGACGAACAAGAATGTAGGGCCACTGGTGATAAACTAGCATCCTATGCTAAGCATTTAGGATTGCAGGTAAGGTATCAACAACTGTAGCAACAATGACAGGCTATGCAACAGAATAGGATTACCAGAAAGCAGTAACATGCTACACTACTCTAATGCAAGCAGTAGAGAAGAATAGGCGGTATCTGGTGATCAAGGGGGAGGGGGGGGGCGTGAGACGTCTCCAACGTATCTATAATTTTTGATTGCTCCATGCTATATTATCCACTGTTTTGGACATTATTGGGCTTTATTATCCACTTTTATAGTATTTTTGGGACTAACCTATTAACCGGAGGCCCAGCCCAGAATTGCTGTTTTTTTGCCTATTTTAGAGTTTCGCAGAAAAGGAATATCAAATGGAGTCCAAACGGAATGAAACCTTCGGGAACGTGATTACGAACATGATCCAGGAGACTTGGACCATACGTCAAGAAATAAACGAGGAAGCCACGAGGTAGGGGGAGCGCCTACCCCCCAAGCGCGCCCTCCACACTCATGGGCCCCCTGTTGCTCCATCGACGTACTCCTTCCTCCTATATATACCTACGTACTCCCAAACGATCAGATACGGAGCCAAAAACCTAATTCCACCGCCGCAACCTTCTGTATCCATGAGATACCATCTTGGGGCCTTTTCTGGAGCTCTGCCGGAGGGGGCATCCATCACGGAGGGCTTCTACATCAACACCATAGCCTCTCCGATGAAGTGTGAGTAGTTTACCTCAGACCTTCGGGTCCATAGTTATTAGCTAGATGGCTTCTTCTCTCTTTTTGGATGTCAATACAATGATCTCCGCCTCTCTTGTGGAGATCTATTCGATGTACTCTTCTTTTTGCGGTGTGTTTGTTGAGACCGATGAATTGTGGGTTTATGATCAAGATTATCTATGAACAATATTTGAATCTTCTCTGAATTCTTTGATGTATGATTGGTTATCTTTGCAAGTCTCTTCGAATTATCAGTTTAGTTTGGCCTACTAGATTGATCTTTCTTGCAAGGGGAGAAGTGCTTAGCTTTGGGTTCAGTCTTGCGGTGTCGTTTCCCAGTGACAGTAGGGGCAACAAGGCAAATATTGTATTGTTGCCATCGAGGATAACAAGATGGGGTTTCTATCATATTGCATGAATTTATCCCTCTACATCATGTCATCTTGCTTAAGGCGTTACTCTGTTTTCATGAACTTAATACTGTAGATGCATGCTGGATAGCAGTCGATGAGTGCAGTAATAGTAGTAGATGCAGGCAGGAGCCGGTCTACTTGTCTCGGACGTGATGCCTATATACATGATCATACCTAGATATTCTCATATATATGCTCAATTATGTCAATTGCTCAACAGTAATTCGTTCACCCACCGTAAAATACTTATGCTCTTGAGAGAAGCCACTAGTGAAACCTATGCCCCCCGGGTCTATCTTCATCATATTAATCTTCCAATACTTAGTTATTTCCTTTGCTTTTTACTTTGCTTTTATTTTACTTTGCATCTTTATCACAAAAATACCAAAAATATTATCCTGTCATATCTATTAGATCTCACTCTCGTAAGTGACCGTGAAGGGATTGACAACCCCTTATCGCGTTGGTTGCGAGGAGTAATTTGTTTTGTGCAGGTACGAGGGACTCGCGCGTAGCCTCCTACTGGATTGATAACTTGGTTCTCAAAAACTGAGGAAAATACTTACGCTACTTTGCTGCATCATCCTTTCCTCTTCAAGGAAATCCAACGCAGTGCTCAAGAGGTAGGAAGAAGATTTCTGGCGCCGTTGCCGGGGAGGTTCGCGCAAGTCAAGATTTGACTCCCAACAATGAGCGATTTCTAGCGCCGTTGCTGGGGAGTCTACGCAAAAGTCAACATACCAAGTACCCATCACAACCCTTATCTCTCGCATTACATTATTTGCCATTTGCCTCTCGTTTTCCTCTCCCCCACTTCACCCTTACCATTTTATTCGCCCTCTCTCTCTATCCTCCCTCTCTTTCTCTATTTGCCTCTTTTTGCCCGCTTACTTTTTGTTTGCTTGTGTGTTGGATTGCTTGCTTGTCGCTATGGCTAGTCCCTTATCCACTCCGTTGTCCCCTAAGTCTGAAGTCTTTCACTTCAAACAAAGACAAGGAGAAAACTTAAAAGATGCCTTTATAAGAGCGTGTTCTTCTAGTTCCTATGAAAATAAAGATGAATATCTAAAAGTTATTGATGTGTCCCCTATTAAATCTTTGTTTTGCAATATGAATGTTGATAATGATGGGACTGAATATGATCCACCTTTACCTAGAAGGCATTCCAAAAGTTTGGAGTTTTTAGATCTTGATGCTAAATTTGATGAAAGTGGGATTGAAGAAATTAAAACCCTAGATGTTGCTAAACCCACTATTTTGGATTTCAAGGAATTTAATTATGAAAATTGCTCTTTGAATGATTGTATTTCCTTGTTGCAATCCGTGCTAAATTCTCCTCATGCTTATAGTCAAAATAAAGCATTTACTAAACATATCGTTGATGCCTTGATGCAATCTTATGAAGAAAAACTTGAGTTGGAAGTTTCTATCCCTAAAAAACTTTATGATGAGTGGGAACCAACTATTAAAATTAATATTAAATATCATGAGTTCTATGCTTTATGTGATTTGGGTGCTAGTGTTTCCACGATTCCAAGTACTTTGTGTGATTTGTTAGGTTTCCGTGATTTTGATGATTGCTCTTTAAACTTGCACCTTGCGGATTCCACTATTAAGAAACCAATGGGAAGGATCAATGATGTTCTTATTGTAGAAAATAGGAATTATGTGCCCATGGATTTTATTGTTCTTGACATAGATTGCAATCCTTCATGCCCTATTATCCTTGGTAGACCTTTCCTTAGAATGATTGGTGCAATTATTGATATGAAGGAAGGAAATATTAGATTCCAATTTCCGTTAAGGAAAGGCATGGAACACTTTCCTAGAAATAAAATTAAATTACCTTATGAAACTATTATGAGAGCCACTTATGGATTGCCTACCAAGCTTTTTATGCCTAGCTAGGGGCGTTAAACGATAGCGCTTGTTAGGAGGCAACCCAATTTTATTTTTATTCCTTACTTTTTGCTCCTGTTTAGTAATAAATAATTTACCTAGCCTCTGTTTTAGTTGTGTTTTTTGTGTTTAATTAGTGTGTGTGCCAAGTAGAACCGTTGGGAAGACTTGGAGAAAGTCTTGTTATCTTGCTGTAAAAAACAGAAACTTTAGCGCTCACGAGAACTGCTGCCATTTTTATTTGGAAAGTACTATTTAGTTAATTATTTTTTCAGATGATTAATAGATAAATTCCTCACGTCCAGCAATTTATTTTAGAATTTTTGGGGTTCCAGATCTTGCGCTAGCTACAGATTACTACAGACTGTTCTGTTTTTGACAGATTCTGTTTTTTGTTAGTTGTTTGCTTATTTTGATGAATCTATGGCTAGTAAAATAGTTTATAAACCATAGAGAAGTTTTAATACAGTAGGTTCAACACCAATACAAATAAAGAATGAGTTCATTACAGTACCTTGAAGTGGTCTTTTGTTTTCTTTCGCTAACAGAGCTCACGAGATTTTCTACTTTAAGTTTTGTGTTGTGAAGTTTTCAAGTTTTGGGTAAAGATTTGATGGGTTATGGAACAAGGAGTGGCAGGAGAATAAGCTTGGGGATGCCCATGGCACCCCCAATATAATCTAAGGACACCTAAAAGCCAAAGTTTGGGGATGCCGCGGAAGGCATCCCCTTTTTCGTCTACTTCCATTAGTAACTTTACTCGGAGCTATATTTTTATTCACCACATGATATGTGTTTTGCTTGGAGCGTCTTGTATGATTTGAGTCTTTGCTTTTTAGTTTACCACAATCATCCTTGCTCTACACACCTTTTGAGAGAGCCATACATGATTTGGAATTTGTTAGAATACTCTATGTGCTTCACTTATATCTTTTGAGTTATATAGTTTTGCTCTAGTACTTCACTTATATCTTTTAGAGCACGGTGGTGGATTTGTTTTATAGAAACTATTGATCTTTCATTCTTCACTTAGATTATTTTGAGAGTCTTAAATAGCATGGTAATTTGCTTAAATAATCCTAATATTCTAGGTATTCAAGATTAGTAAAAAAAATTCTTATAAGTGTTTTGAATACTAAGAGAAGTTTGATGCTTGATGATTGTTTTGAGATATGGAAGTAATAATATCAAAGTCGTGCTAGTTGAGTAGTTGTGAATTTGAGAAATGCTTGTGTTGAAGTTTGCAAGTCCCGTAGCATGCACGTATGGTAAACGTTATGTAACAAATTTGAAACATAAGGTGTTCTTTGATTGTCCTCCTTATGACTGGCGGTCGGGGACGAGCGACGGTCTTTTCCTACCAATCTATCCCCCTAGGAGCATGCACATAGTGCTTGGTTTTTGATGACTTGTAGATTTTTGCAATAAGTATGTGAGTTCTTTATGACTAATGTTGAGTCCATGGATTATACGCACTCTCACCCTTCCATCATTGCTAGCCTCTTCGGTACCGTGCATTGCCCTTTCTCACATTGAGAGTTGGTGCAAACTCCGCCGGTGCATCCAAACCCCGTGATACGATACGCTCTTTCACACATAAACCTCCTTATATCTTCCTCAAAACAGCCACCATACCTACCTATTATGGCATTTCCATAGCCATTCCGAGATATATTGCCATGCAACTTTCCACCATTCCGTTTATCATGACACATTCATCATTGTCATATTGCTTAGCATGATCATGTAGTTGACATAGTATTTGTGGCAAAGCCACCGTTCATAATTCTTTCATACATGTCACTCTTGGTTCATTGCATATCTCGGTACACCGCCGGAGGCATTTATATAGAGTCATCTCTTGTTCTAGCATCGAGTTGTAATCATTGAGTTGTAAATAAATAGAAGGGTGATGATCATCATTTTCTAGAGCATTATCCCAAGTGAGGAATTAAAAAAGGGGGAGAGAAAGGCCATAAAAAAGAAGAGGAGGCCCAAAAAGGGAGAGAAAAAGAGAGAAGGGACAATGCTACTATCCTTTGCCACACTTGTGCTTCAAAGTAGCACCATAATCTTCATGATAGAGAGTCTTTTGTTTTGTCACTTTCATATACTAGTGGGAATTTTCCATTATAGAACTTGGCTTGTATATTCCAACAATGGGCCCCCTCAAGTGCCCTAGGTCTTCGTGAGCAAGCAAGTTGGATGCACACCCACTTAGTTTTTTTTGTTGAGCTTTCATACATTTATAGCTCTAGTGCATCCGTTGCATGGCAATACCTACTCCTTGCATTAACATCAATCGATGGGCATCTCCATAGCCCATTGATTAGCCTCGTTGATGTGAGATTTTCTCCTTTTTTGTCTTCTCCACATAAACCCCATCATCATATTCTATTTCACACATAGTGCTATGTCCATGGCTCGCGCTCATATATTGCGTGAAAGTTTATAGGTTTGAGATTACTAAAGTATGAAACAATTGCTTGGCTTGTCATCGAGGTTGTGCATGATGAGAGCATTCTTGTGTGACGAAAATGGAGCATGACTAAACTATATGATTTTGTAGGGATGAACTTTCTTTGACCATGTTATTTTGAGAAGACATAATTGCTTAGTTAGTATGCTTGAAGTATTATTATTTTTATGTCAATATGAACTTTTATCTTGAATCTTTCGGATCTGAATATTCATACCACAATTAAGAAGAAATACATTAAAATTATGCCAAGTAGCACTCCGCATCAAAATTACCTTTTTTATCATTTACCTACTTGAGGAGGAGTAGGAATTAAACTTGGGGATGCTTGATACGTCTCCAACGTGTTGGAAATATGCCCTAGAGGCAATAATAAATTGGTTATTATTATATTTCTTTGTTCATGATGATCGTTTATTGTCCATGCTATAATTGTATTGATAGGAAACTCAGATACATGTGTGGATATATAGACAACACCATGTCCCTAGTAAGCCTCTAGTTGACTAGCTCGTTGATCAATAGATGGTTACGGTTTCCTGACCATGGACATTGGATGTCGTTGATAACGGGATCACGTCATTAGGAGAATGATGTGATGGACAAGACCCAATCCTAAGCCTAGCACAAAGATCGTGTAGTTCGTATGCTAAAGCTTTTCTAATGTCAAGTATCTTTTCCTTAGACCATGAGATTGTGCAACTCCCGGATACCGTAGGAATGCTTTGGTGTACCAAACGTCACAACGTAACTGGGTGGCTATAAAGGTGCATTACAGGTATCTCCGAAAGTGTCTGTTGGGTTGGCACGAATCGAGACTGGGATTTGTCACTCCGTGTAAACGGAGAGGTATCTTTGGGCCCACTCGGTAGGACATCATCATAATGTGCACAATGTGATCAAGGAGTTGATCACGGGATGATGTGTTACGGAACGAGTAAAGAGACTTGCCGGTAACGAGATTGAACAAGGTATCGGTATACCGACGATCGAATCTCGGGCAAGTACAATACCGTTAGACAAAGGGAATTGTATACGGGATCGATTGAGTCCTTGACATCGTGGTTCATCCGATGAGATCATCATGGAACATGTGGGAGCCAACATGGGTATCCAGATCCCGCTGTTGGTTATTGACCGGAGAACGTCTCGGTCATGTCTGCATGGTTCCCGAACCCGTAGGGTCTACACACTTAAGGTTCGATGACGCTAGGGTTATAAAGGAAGCTTGTATGTGGTTACCGAATGTTGTTCGGAGTCCCGGATGAGATCCCGGACGTCACGAGGAGTTCCGGAATGGTCCGGAGGTAAAGATTTATATATGGGAAGTCCTGTTTTGGTCACCGGAAAAAGTTTCGGGTTTTATCGGTAACGTACCGGGACCACCGGGAGGGTCCCGGGGGTCCACCAAGTGGGGCCACCGGCCCCGGAGGCTTGCATGGGCCTAGATTGGAAAGGGACCAGCCCCAGAGTGGGCTGGTGCGCCTCCCACCCTTGCCCAAGGCGCAACTAGGAGGGGAGAGGGCAAACCCTAGGGCAGATGGGCCCTAAGGCCCACCCCAGGCGCGCCTCCCCTCTCTCCCCCTCTTGGCCGCCCCCCAAGTCCCATCTAGGGCTGGACGCACCCCTTGGGGTGGGAAACCCTAAAGAGGGCACAGCCCCCCCTTTCCCCCTATATATACTTGAGGTTTTGGGCTGTCATACACATGAGAACCACTCCCTCTTGGTGCAGCCCTACCTCTCTCCCTACTCCTCCTCTCCCGCGGTGCTTGGCGAAGCCCTGCAGGATTGCCACGCTCCTCCATCACCACCACGCCATTGTGCTACTACTGGATGGAGTCTTCCTCAACCTCTCCCTCTCTCCTTGCTGGATCAAGGCATGGGAGACGTCACCGGGCTGTACGTGTGTTGAACGCGGAGGTGCTGTCTGTTCAGCACTTGGTCATCGGTGATTTGGATCACGACGAGTACGACTCCTTCAACCCCGTTCTCTTGAACGCTTCCGCTTAGCGATCTACAAGGGTATGTAGATGCACTCTTTTCCCCTCGTTGCTAGTTTCTCCATAGATAGATCTTGGTGACACGTAGGAAAATTTTGAATTTCTGCTACGTTCCCCAACAGTGGTATCAGAGCTTGGTCTATTGCGTAGATTCTTTGCATGAGTAGAACACAAAGTAGTTGTGGGCGTTGATTTTGTTCAATATGCTTACCGTTACTTGTCCAATCTTGTTTCGACGGTATTGTGGGATGAAGCGGCCCGGACCGACCTTACACGTACTCTTACGTGAGACAGGTTCCACCGACTGACATGCACTTGGTGCATAAGGTGGCTAGCGGTGCCAATCTCTCCCACTTTAGTCGGAACGGATTCGATGAAAAGGGTCCTTATGAAGGGTAAATAGCAATTGGCATATCACGTTGTGGTTTTGCGTAGGTAAGAAACGTTCTTGCTAGAAACCCATAGCAGCCACGTAAAACATGCAAACAACAATTAGAGGACGTCTAACTTGTTTTTGCAGGGTATGCTATGTGATGTGATATGGCCAAGAAGAATGTGATGAATATATGTGATGTATGAGATTGATCATGTTCTTGTAATAGGATTCACGACTTGCATGTCGATGAGTATGACAACCGGCAGGAGCCATAGGAGTTGTCTTAAATTTATTGTATGACCTGCGTGTCATTAAACAACGCCATGTAATTACTTTACTTTATTGCTAACTGGTAGCCATAGTAGTAGAAGTAATAGTTGGCGAGACAACTTCATGAAGACACGATGATGGAGATCATGATGATGGAGATCATGGTGTCATGACGGTGACGATGATGATCATGGATCCCCGAAGATGGAGATCAAAAGGAGCAAAATGATATTGGCCATATCATGTCACTATTTGATTGCATGTGATGTTTATCATGTTTATGCATCTTGTTTACTTAGAACGATGGTAGTAAATAAGATGATCCCTTACAACAATTTCAAGAAGTGTTCTCCCCTAACTGTGCACCGTTGCTACAGTTCGTCGTTTCGAAGCACCACGTGATGATCGGGTGTGATAGATCCTTACGTTCACATACAACGGGTGTAAGACAGATTTACACATGCAATACACTTAGGGTTAACTTGACGAGCCTAGCATGTACAGACATGGCCTCGGAACACGGAGACCGAAAGGTCGAGCATGAGTCGTATAGTAGATATGATCAACATGAAGATGTTCACCGATGATGACTAGTCCGTCTCACGTGATGATCGGACACGGCCTAGTTGATTCGGATCATGTAATCACTTAGATGACTAGAGGGATGTCTATCTGAGTGGGAGTTCATAAGATGAACTTAATTATCTGAACATAGTCAAAAGGATTTTGCAAATTATGTCGTAGCTCGCGCTTTAGTTCTACTGTTTTAGATATGTTCCTAGAGAAAATATAGTTGAAAGTTGAAAGTAGCAATTATGCGAACAGTAGAAAGCTTATGTCCTTAATGCACCGCTCAGTGTGCCGAACCCCAAACGTCGTTTGTGGATGTTGTGAACATCGGACATACACGTTTTGATAACTACGTGATAGTTCAGTTAAACGGTTTAGAGTTGAGGCACTAAAGACGTTTTCGAAACATCGCGGAACATATGAGATGTTTCAAGGGCTGAAATTGGGATTTCAGGCTCGTGCCCACGTCAAGAGGTATGAGACCTCCGACGATTTTCTTAGCCTGCAAACTAAGGGAGAAAAGCTCAATCGTTGAGCTTGTGCTCAGATTGTCTGAGTGCAACAATCACTTGAATCGAGTGGGAGTTGATCTTCTAGATGAGATAGTGATGTTTCCCCAAAGTCATTGCCACCAAGCTGCTAGAGCTTCGTGATGAACTATAACATATCAGGGATAGATATGATGATCCTTGAAATATTCGTGATGTTTGACACCGCGAAAGTAGAAATCAAGAAGGAGCATCAATTGTTGATGGTTGGTGAAACCACTAGTTTCAAGAAGGGCAAGGGAACAAAGGGATACTTCATGAAACGGCAATTCAGCTGCTGCTCTAGTGAAGAAACCCAAGGTTGAACCCAAACCCGAGACTAAGTGCTTCTGTAATAAAGGGAACAACCACTGGAGCAGAATTACCCTAGATACTTGGTAGATGAGAAGGCTGGCAAGGTCGATAGAAGTATATTGGATATGCATTGTGTTGATGTGTACTTTACTAGTACTCCTAGTAGCACCAGGGTATTAGATACCGGTTCGGTTGCTAAGTGTTAGTAACTCGAAATAAAAGCTACGGAATAAAACGGAGACTAGCTAAAGGTGAGCTGACGATATGTGTTGGAAATGTTTCCAATGTTGATATGATCAAGCATCGCACACTCCCTCTACCATCGAGATTGGTGTTAAAACCTGAATAATTGTTATTTGGTGTTTGCGTTGAGCATAGACATGATTGGATTATAACTATCGCAATACAGTTATTCATTTAAAGAGAATAATGGTTACTCTATTTATTTGAATAAAACCTTCAATGGTCTTGCACCTAAAGGAATGGTTTATTGAATCTCGATCGTAGTGATACACATTTTCATGCCAAAAGATATAAGATAGTAATGATAGTACCACTTACTTGTGGCACTGCCACGTAAGTCATATCGGTATAAAATGCATGAAGAAGCTCCATGTTGATGGATCTTTGGACTCACTCATTTTTTAAAAAGTTTGAGACATGCGAACCATGTCTATTGGTGTATATGCATGAAGAAACTCCATGCAAATGGACCGTTTGAACTCACTTGATTTTGAATCACTTGAGACATGCAAATCATACCACATGGGAAAGATGACTGAAAGCCTCGTTTTAGTAAGACAGAACAAGATAGCAACTTGTTGGAAGTAACACATTTTGATGTGTGCAGTCCAATGAGTGCTGAGGCATGCAGTGAATATCGTTATGTTCTTACTTCACAGATGATTCGAGTAGATGTTGAGAATATTTACTTGATGAAACACAAGTCTGAATTATTGAATGGTTCAAGTAATTTCAGAGTGAAGTAGAAGATCATTGTGACAAGAGGATAAAATGTCTATGATATGATCATAGAGATGAATATCTGAGTTACGAGTTTTGGCACGCAATTAAGACATTGTGGAAATTGTTTCACAATTAATACCGCCTGGAACACCATAGTGTGATGGTGTGTCTGAACATCATAGTTGCACCCTATTGGATATGGTGGGTACCATGATGTCTCTTATCGAATTACCACTATCGTTCATGGGTTAGGCATTAGAGACACCCGCACTCACTTTAATAGGGTACCACGTAATTCCGTTGAGATGACACCGTGAGAACTATGGTTTAGAGAAACCTATGCTGTCATTTCTTAAAGGTTTGGGGCTGCGACGCTTATGTGAAAAAATTTCAGGTTGATAAGCTCGAACCCAAAGCGGATAAAATGCATCTTCATAGGACACCCAAAACAGTTGGGTATACCTCCTAATTCAGATCCGAAGCAATAGGGATTGTTTCTTCAATCGGGTCCTTTCTCGAGGTAAGGTTTCTCTCGAAAGAGTTGAGTGGGAGGATGGTGGAGACTTGATGAGGTTATTGAACCGTCACTTCAACTAGTGTGTAGCAGGGCATAGGAAGTTGTTCCTGTGGCACCTACACCAATTGAAGTAGAAGCTTATGATAGTGATCATGAAGTTTTGGATCAAGTCACTACCGTACCTCGTAGGGTGACAAGGATGCGTACCACTTCAGAGTGGTACGGTAATCCTGTCTTGAAGGTCATGTTGCTAGACAACAATGAACCTACGAGCTATGGAGAAGCGATGGTGGGCCCATATTCCGACAAATGTTTAGAAGACATGAAATCCGAGATAGGATCCATGTATCAGAACAAAGCATGGACTTTGGTGGACTTGCCCAATGATCGGCAAGCCATTGAGATAAATGGATCTTTTAAGAAGAAGACGAACGTGGATGGTAATGTCACCATCTATGAAGCTCGACTTGTGGCGAAGAGTTTTTCACAAGTTCAAGGAGTTGACTACGATGAGATTTTCTCATCCGTAGCGATGCTTAAGTCCGTCGGAATCATGTTAGCATAAGCTGCATTTATGAAATCTGGCAGATGGATGTCAAAACGAGTTTCCTTACCAACTTTCGTAAGGAAAGGTTGTATGTGATACAATCAGAAAGGTTTTGTCGATCCTAAGGATGCTAAAAGGTATGCTAGCTCCAGCAATCCTTCTAAGGACTGGAGTAAGCATCTCGGAGTTGGAATGTGCGCTTTGATGAGATGATCAAAGATTTTGGGTTTATACAAAGTTCATGAGAAACTTGTATTTCCAAAGAAGTGAGTGGGAGCACTATAGAATTTCTGATGAGTATATGTTGTTGACATGTTGATGATCAGAAATGATTTTCTAGAAAGCATATAGGGTTATTTGAAAGGTGTTTTTCAATAGAAAACCTGGATTAAGCTACTTGAACATTGAGCATCAAGATCTATAAGGATAGATCAAAATGCTTAATAATACTTTCAAATGAGCACATACCTTGACATGATCTTGAAGGTGTTCAAGATGGATCAGTCAAAGAAGAAGTTCTTGCCTGAGTTGTAAGGTACGAAGTTAAGACTTAAAGCTCGACCTCGGCAGAAAAGAGAGAAAGGACGAAGGTCGTCCCCTATGCTTTAGACGTAGGCTCTACAGTATGCTATGCTAAGTACCGCACCTGATGTGTGCCTTGCCACATGTCTGGCAAGAGAGTACAAAGGTGATCAAGGAGTGGATCATCAGATAGCGGTCAAAGTTATCCTTAGAGGAATAAGGATATGATTCTCGATTATGGAGGTGATAAAAAGTTCGACGTAAAGAGTTACGACGATGCAAGCTTAACACCTATCCGGATAGCTCTAAGTAGAGATACCGGATACGTATAATGGAGAAACAATTTAGAATAGCTCCAAGTAGAACAGTTATTTGGAATAGCTCCAAATAGAGCGTGGTAGCTGCATCTAGGAGATGACATAAAGATTTGTAAAGCACACACGGATCTGAAAGGTTCAGACCCGTTGACTAAAACCTCTCTCACAAGCAACATGATCAAACCCAGAACTCATTGAGTGTTAATAACATAGTGATGTGAACTAGATTATTGACTCTAGTAAACTCTTTGGATGTTGGTTACATGGCGATGTGACCTGTGAGTGTTAATCACATGGCGATGTGAACTAGATTATTGACTCTAGTGCAAGTGGGAGACTGTTGGAAATATGCCCTAGAGGCAATAATAAATTGGTTATTATTATATTTCTTTGTTCATGATGATCGTTTATTGTCCATGCTATAATTGTATTGATAGGAAACTCAGATACATGTGTGGATATATAGACAACACCATGTCCCTAGTAAGCCTCTAGTTGACTAGCTCGTTGATCAATAGATGGTTACGGTTTCCTGACCATGGACATTGGATGTCGTTGATAACGGGATCACGTCATTAGGAGAATGATGTGATGGACAAGACCCAATCCTAAGCCTAGCACAAAGATCGTGTAGTTCGTATGCTAAAGCTTTTCTAATGTCAAGTATCTTTTCCTTAGACCATGAGATTGTGCAACTCCCGGATACCGTAGGAATGCTTTGGTGTACCAAACGTCACAACGTAACTGGGTGGCTATAAAGGTGCATTACAGGTATCTCCGAAAGTGTCTGTTGGGTTGGCACGAATCGAGACTGGGATTTGTCACTCCGTGTAAACGGAGAGGTATCTCTGGGCCCACTCCGTAGGACATCATCATAATGTGCACAATGTGATCAAGGAGTTGATCACGGGATGATGTGTTACGGAACGAGTAAAGAGACTTGCCGGTAACGAGATTGAACAAGGTATCGGTATACCGACGATCGAATCTCGGGCAAGTACAATACCGTTAGACAAAGGGAATTGTATACGGGATCGATTGAGTCCTTGACATCGTGGTTCATCCGATGAGATCATCATGGAACATGTGGGAGCCAACATGGGTATCCAGATCCCGCTGTTGGTTATTGACCGGAGAACGTCTCGGTCATGTCTGCATGGTTCCCGAACCCGTAGGGTCTACACACTTAAGGTTCGATGACGCTAGGGTTATAAAGGAAGCTTGTATGTGGTTACCGAATGTTGTTCGGAGTCCCGGATGAGATCCCGGACGTCACGAGGAGTTCCGGAATGGTCCGGAGGTAAAGATTTATATATGGGAAGTCCTGTTTTGGTCACCGAAAAAAGTTTCGGGTTTTATCGGTAACGTACCGGGACCACCGGGAGGGTCCCGGGGGTCCACCAAGTGGGGCCACCGGCCCCGGAGGCTTGCATGGGCCTAGAGTGGAAAGGGACCAGCCCCAGAGTGGGCTGGTGCGCCTCCCACCCTTGCCCAAGGCGCAACTAGGAGGGGAGAGGGCAAACCCTAGGGCAGATGGGTCCTAAGGCCCACCCCAGGCGCGCCTCCCCTCTCTCCCCCTCTTGGCCGCCCCCAAGTCCCGTCTAGGGCTGGCCGCACCCCTTGGGGTGGGAAACCCTAAAGGGGGCGCAGCCCCCCCTTTCCCCCTATATATACTTGAGGTTTTGGGCTGTCATACACATGAGAACCTCTCCCTCTTGGTGCAGCCCTACCTCTCTTCCTACTCCTCCTCTCCTGCGGTGCTTGGCGAAGCCCTGCAGGATTGCCACGCTCCTCCATCACCACCACGCCGTTGTGCTGCTGCTGGATGGAGTCTTCCTCAACCTCTACCTCTCTCCTTGCTGGATCAAGGCATGGGAGACGTCACCGGGCTATACGTGTGTTGAACGCGGAGGTGCTGTCCGTTCAGCACTTGGTCATCGGTGATTTGGATCACGACGAGTACGACTCCTTCAACCCCGTTCTCTTGAACGCTTCCGCTTAGCGATCTACAAGGGTATGTAGATGCACTCTTTTCCCCTCGTTGCTAGTTTCTCCATAGATAGATCTTGGTGACACGTAGGAAAATTTTGAATTTCTGCTACGTTCCCCAACACAACGTATCTATAATTTTTGATTGCTCCATGCTATATTATCTACTGTTTTGGACATTATTGGGCTTTATTATCCACTTTTATAGTATTTTTGGGACTAACCTATTAACCGGAGGCCCAGCCCAGAATTGCTGTTTTTTTTTGCCTATTTTAGAGTTTCGCAGAAAAGGAATATCAAACGGAGTCCAAGCGGAATGAAACCTTTGGGAACGTGATTTTCGGAACAAACATGATCCAGGAGACTTGGACCCTACGTCAAGAAATAAAGGAGGAAGCCACGAGGTAGGGGGCGCGCCTACCCCCCCTAGGCGCGCCCTCCACCCTCGTGGGCCCCCTGTTGCTCCACCGACGTACTCCTTCCTCCTATATATACCTACGTACCCCCAAACGATCAGATACGGAGCCAAAAACCTAATCCCACCGCCGCAACCTTCTGTATCCACGAGATCCCATCTTGGGGCCTGTTCCGGAGCTCCGCCGGAGGGGGCATCCATCACGGAGGGCTTCTACATCAACACCATAGCCTCTGCGATGAAGTGTGAGTACTTTACCTCAGACCTTCGGGTCCATAGTTATTAGCTAGATGGCTTCTTCTCTCTTTTTGGATCTCAATACAATGATCTCCCCCTCTCTTGTGGAGATCTCTTCAATATAATCTTCTTTTTGCGGTGTGTTTGTTGAGACCGATGAATTGTGGATTTATGATCAAGATTATCTATGAACAATATTTGAATCTTCTCTGAATTCTTTTATGTATGATTGGTTATCTTTGCAAGTCTCTTCGAATTATCAATTTGGTTTGGCCTACTAGATTGATCTTTCTTGCAATGGGAGAAGTGCTTAGCTTTGGGTTCAATCTTGCGGTGTCCTTTCCAGTGACAGTAGGGGCAGCAAGGCACGTATTATATTGTTGCCATCGAGGATAACAAGATGGTTTTTTTTATCATATTGCATGAACTTATCCCTCTACATCATGTCATCTTGCTTAAGGCGTTACTCTGTTTTCATGAACTTAATACTCTAGATGCAGGCTGGATAGCGGTCGATGAGTGGAGTAATAGTAGTAGATGCAGGTAGGAGTCGGTCTACTTGTCTCGGACGTGATGCCTATATACATGATCATACCTAGATATTCTCATAACTATGCTCAATTATGTCAATTGCTCAACTGTAATTCGTTCACCCACCGTAAAATACTTATGCTCTTGAGAGAAGCCACTAGTGAAACCTATGGCCCCCGGGTCTATCTTCATCATATTAATCTTCCAATACTTAGTTATTTCCTTTGCTTTTATTTTACTTTGCATCTTTATCACAAAAATACCAAAAATATTATCCTATCATATCTATCAGATCTCACTCGCGTAAGTGACCGTGAAGGGATTGACAACCCCTTATCGCGTTGGTTGCGAGGAGTTATTTGTTTTGTGCAGGTACGAGGGACTCGCGTGTAGCCTCCTACTGGATTGATACCTTGGTTCTCAAAAACTGATGGAAGTACTTACACTACATTGCTGCATCATCCTTTCCTCTTCAAGGAAATCGAACGCAGTGCTCAAGAGGTAGCAAGGGGCTTGCCTGGTTGCTCTGGTAAGAAGGAGGGGTCGTCAACACAGTAGTCGATCGGGGCACCAGCAGCGGCGTTAGTCTTGTAGTCTACCGGAGAGAAGAGGGGGAAGAAACAATGAATATAATGCAAATAGATGCATAACGATGCATGACATGACAACGAGCGGTGCTAGGCGTGCCCTAACACGGTAGGAGGTGATACCGGCGAAGGGGGGAAACATCCGGAAAAGTATTCCCGGTGTTTCATGTTTTCGGACAGCCGGACCGGAGGGAGAAAGTTGCGTGTTCGCTATGCTAGGAATGTGTGGCGGACGAACGGGCTACGTATCCGGATTCGTCTCGTCGTTCCGAGCAACTTTCATGTATAAAACTTTTTTATTTGACTTACGGATTATTTTATATGAATTTCTAAAGCTTTAATAATATTCTAGAATTTTTGGAATTGTTTTAAATTTGAAAGTTAATTTCTAAAGTGCAGTCAGCTTTTGACTAGTCAAAAAGGATAGCACGGCCCACATGTCATGGTCATAGGTGTAGATTACTTAGGCTAAATTAATTTAAACTAGAGGGCCACATGGCATTGTTTATATAGACTAATTAGCACTAAATTACATCCTATCTAAACTAGCCCTAATTAGTCCTAGCCTAATTAAACCATGGGCCGGCCGGTGGCATAGCCAGCCGTGGCTGTGTACACACACGCACACACACGCAACACATAGCTAGGGGTTACTTCTGTTCCCTGTTAACAGAACAAAGCATTTTGCGAATTTTATAAAATTTAATTCATGTCATATTTGAATTTGGTCCAATGGAATAATTTGGAGGTTGTCATGTGTACTCCCAACACAAGTTAATTTCAACGAAGTTAAACTTTATTTGACCATAGTTTTGTTGCCATCCAGGAAGCTAAGAAGGTAGAAATAGCAAAAGCTAGCCAGCGCTACAGTAACATTCAGTTACTGCAGCGACAGCAGAGCAGCGGAACGCAGCGGCAGGAGTTAAGGAATAGCAGCGGCGGCAGCAGCTATGTATCCGTAGTAGTAACAAGAAGCAGCAGTAGGAAGCAAGCAACAGCAGCATAGTTTGAGCGGCAACAACATCAAAGGTAGCAGGCAGCGGGCGCGCACATGCAAGGAGGCTGTGGGCGCAACGCACGACGACGGAAGCGACGGGGTGCGGCCAGGGGATGTCCAGCGCACGGACGAACGCGGCCAGGGGGCGCAGCAGGGCGCGTACAGGGCACCGCGGCACGAGGCGCGAGCACGGACCGTGGCCAATGGACGGAGCTTGGGCGGCGTGGGGGGCGGCAAACGGTGTTGTGGAGAGGGGAAAAGGGGGGAACGGGCGGAGGCTCACCCCGGGGAGGCCGTGGACGAGCTCGCTGAGGCCGGGAGGCGCCGGTGATGGAGATCGACGGCGAATGGCGGGCGGCCGTGCGCGGAGAAGATAGTCGATGGCGGCGCACAGGGCTCTCCTAGCTTGAGACCTTAGTCGAGGGCAAAGGAGACGACGATGGAGGAGCGCCTGGATGTATTATCAAGCGTCGGGGAGGCCAGTGGACATGACGACGACGGCCACCATGGTGAGCAGCTCGGGCACGAATAAATTTTGAGGGAGAGAGAGGGAGCGAGGGGATAGCGAGGGCTAGGGTTCGTCCACTGGGTCGGGCTCCAGCTTAACTAGGTCAAGGGTGACAGCAGATGGTTGACACGCGCCCATCGACGACATGGACGGGCGCGCCAGCTCCACGCCATGGCTCCGCCTCTCTCTCGGTACATGGGTTGAGGAAAGGCCCTGGTGGTGGGCTGGGCCTGGCACAGTAGAAGGGATGGGCTAAGTGCACAGGGAGGGTTTTCCTTTTATTCCTTTCCTTTCTTTTTATGTTTCCAATATTCTTTACTGTTTTGCAAACTGTTAGGCCACAAAAATAGTTTTGTAAAATATCTAATGGTGCCACATAAATACTTTTCAATATTTAGCACTGCCATAGAAAGGTTTTGAGGCAAGATAATTTCATCTGAATTTTGTTCAAAAGAAATTGGATTAAAAAGGGCTCTTTAGGTACTGTTTTTGGGTGACAACTTTTAATTAAGCAAACAATTGACACAATTTTTATCCACCACAATTAACTATGGTTTATTTTCAACATTGGAAACAATTTAGTTTTACTGTTTGAAGAAATAATGTATTTAACTTTATTATAAATTTGAAACTGGCTTTGATTTTTATCAAGTGGAAATTGTCTTAGTTAAACGTGATGACACGGCACCATTAGTGTGAGGTCACTGTAGCTTAAATATCCGGGCGTCACAGCGGGGTACAGGTAGACCCGCGGTATGGAATGACAACAGTGGATCTGAATAATCTTGGGTACACAGACGAACCATTCGTCCTAGCCAATGATGTGGCGCAGGTTTTCTATGTGAATGATATGTCTACCAAACCGACGAAAAAGAAAAGATAAGAAAGCGAATAGATCATACAATGAGCCAAAGCACCACATAGTTCTTTCAGGGAAAAGAGACATTGTGGGAGTGGAGGGCAAGGCAGACATGTTTAAAGATTATGAAAAGTTTCATGAAATTCCTCCCTTCAAAGTCAAGGCTGGCCCAAGCACCCTGTTCAACTATGAAGATTACCCATGGTTACAACACAATAAGCAAGGGACACACGCGAAGAAAAAGTGAAGACTTTCTCTCCACAACTATTCTGATGATGGCTTCGATTACACGAAGATAAAATGAAACCCCTTTCTAGTAGATGAGTTTTCGTCCGAAACCGTGATACTTCGAAAGAGATTCTCCATTTTGTATATGGAGTGCATCCAGTTTTTGCCATAACCCTCTCAACTTTTTAACACATGCTATGTGGGTGAAATAATGATACCATGCCAAGTTTCAACCTTTTTAAAGTTCATTTGTAGTGCTTTTCAATTTCATGACCATTTAGCTAAAAATATCGGTAAATATCGACCATTAACTTGGAAGCAATAGGGTTGCTAGAAGTTTTGAAGTCGCACATCATAGTACAATTGTCGGTTTTCCGGTTAGAAACAACACGGGGACCAAGGAGTGAACGGATATGGCAAGGAGTATCACCTGTATCAAGAATTCTTAAGAGGTGGTGAAATTCTCACGACATTCTTGTCATAAAAGATGGTAATACTCCAAGGTAAAGAACAAATGCCGGATAGCAAGGATCTCAAGGTATAACACGAAACACGAACACGTTTGTGTTTAACGGAAGGTAATAAAGTGGTCGATGATAACACAAATCATCGAGGGTCGGGATGGTACTTCTCATCATGAATTCAAATGATATCCTAGAAGGAGTCAAAATATTGATGATGATCACGACACATTTGTCGAGAGATTTCATGAAGATGTAATCGATCAGTGATGGCATCAAGTCAAAGGAATGATGAAGCGCAATTTATTGGAACCACGAGTACGACACAAACTCGGAATCAAGCTTGTTGTTCAAGGCGAAATGATATGACGAGGAAAGTCGACGTAAGCTTAGATTATTGTCGAAAGATGTGCTCTGGTAATAAGGAACGGGTGGCAAAGTTAAGATTTAGCACGATAATGATTACTTAGAGTTATTGAATGAGTTGAAGGGTTATTGAACTCATAAGCAACGAAGACTACTTAGAGTTATTGAATCGGAGTGCGGAATTGCTAATCGGTGTTCTCGAGTGACTATTAACACATAACCTTGGGGGGGCATTGGATTCGGCGAGAATAATAGTTGATGAAGAACTCATAAGTTATGTAGTTCCGTGATATTCTCGAGATACCAGAGGGTATACTCGAAGGTAGGACAGAATATAGGTTGGATAGGTATATTGATCCGCAGAAGACAAGTACTCCAATTTGTCCAAGAAATGGTATTAAGGAGAAAATATGGTCAGAACCACGGTTGCAAAGGACCAAGCATAGATACAAGATGAACTTATAAGGGGGTTATTATTATTACAAGAAACTTCCATGATAAGTTCCACATCGGGTCCATGGGCATGAACACAAAGTTCAAGGTCGACTCCCACTTCTGTAATGCATAACCTTTCATCCACTTCTCGTTTATGAAGAATTTGTAGTGTTGAAATTTTATCTAGTGAAGCACCAGAAGAATATGACTCATGAAAACCTTCGGGTTCACACATATAAGAGAAGGCATAGGTTCAACCCGTCAGGGTATCATGGAAACATATATCACAAGCTTCAATACTAAATTATACAAGCTCGAAAGTAGAGCATGGTTGACAAAAGCAGAGGATACAATTTACCAAAGGCATTATGTATCCGAGGAAAGGCTCACAATCTTATTGAATATGAAGGACGTTGTCGGATAAATTTCCGACAAAGAGTCTGGTGGTCCACAAAGGATCTGATGTGAGCATCGGTACTCAACCAGAGGAAGAAATAATGCAAGGAGATCATAATGTAGAAACAACTGACTAACTCAAAGCTCAAATGCAAAGGAATTATGAATTCCAAGACAAGGGTTTAGAAGCAAACCTCTGATTAGGGAAGGATAAGTAGAATAGGCTTAGGGGTACAATCGATGGCAATTTGATTGGATGAGATCCAGCTCATGTTTAAAATGACGTCTGAGTCGGAAGGATAATTTATAAGGGTCAACTAATGATTGCGTGCATTCACAGACAATAATTCATTAGGCTCAAAATGGCAAGGACAAGGGATGTCAACGAAGGCTACTAGGCATATGGAATTAAACATAATGCAAGCAGGTAAGAATTTCAAGAGCAAAAGTCTGCTGAGGATTTTCGAAAGACAGAATAACATTCAAAGAATTTTGTGAAACACATGATCAGCTGGGGATGAACGAATCCTTGATAAGTGTGATTGATTATCCGTAGGGGTATTTCTGTGGCAAAGAGCTGCAAAGCAGTGAGCACAAAGGATTCTTGAATTAGCGAAGAATATTTTAGGGTATCAAGTAATAATAGTGGCAATTGGGAACAAAGGTAAGAACGACAAGTGTAAGAAATTATCCATAAGGGTTTATCGGTGGACGGGAATAGCAAAAGTGGTGGGCACCAGGTCTCGAGAGAATAACTGAGAGTATCATCAGAATCTTCTGGTGAAGCAGGACATCATCTGGAATGAAGGGGCTCTCCGAGAGAAAGTATTTACGAGAACCTAGACTTAGAGTTAGCAAAATCATTTAACCCGAATAGAAGAGAGATCAGAGTCCTAGAGTATAGATGAGGAATAAAAGATCCTAATACCACCCAATGGCGACGCGGGCCCATGGGCCGCACAACCATGTTAGTAAAATAGTTTTCATCGACTAGACTCAACTTCGGCCAAAGAGTGTGGAAGGGGGATTCCTACAGGCAGTCGGCTCTGATACCAACTTGTGATGCCCCCGATTCGACCGTACACTAATCATACACGCAAATGTGTACGATCAAGATCAAGGAATCACGGGAAGATATCACAACACAACTCTAGACACAAATTAAAATAACACAAGCTTTATATTACAAGCCATGGGCCTCGAGGGCTCGAATACATAAGCTCGAAAACACAAGAGTCAGCGGAAGCAACAATATCTGAGTACAGACATAAGTTAAACAAGTTTGCCTTAAGAAGGCTAGCACAAAAGTAGCAACGATCGAAAAGGCAAGGCCTCCTGCCTGGGACCTCCTAACTACTCCTCGAAGTCGAACTCCATGTAGAATCATCCTCGGGATCCTCTGGCTCCTTGATTCCATCATATGATCGCAATAACCGGGAAAAGGGGAAAAGGAAGTAGGAAAGCAACCATGAGTACTCATCCAAAGTACTCGCAAGCAAGGATCTACACTACATATGCATTGGTATCAATGAAATGGGTAGTATATGTGGACTGAACTGCAGAATGGCAGAATAAGAGGGGGATAGCTAGTCCTGTCGAAGACTACGCTTCTGGTAGCCTCCATCTTGCAGCATGTAGCATCGTATAGCATAATCCTACCCGACGATCCTCTCCTCCTCGCCTTGTGAGAGAGAGATCACCGGGTGTATCTGGCACTTGAAAGGGTGTGTTTTATTAAGTATCCAGTTCTAGTTGTCATAAGGTCAAGGTACAACTCCGGGTCATCCTTTTACCGAGGGACACGGCTATTCGAATAGATAAACTTCCCTGTAGGGGTGCACCACATTTCCCAACACGCTCGATCCCCTTTGTCCGTACACACTTGTCTGGGTCATGCCCGGCCTCGGAAGATCAACACATTGCAGCCCTACCTAGGCACAACAGAGAGGTCAGCACGCCGGTCTAAATCCTATGGCGCAGGGGTCTGGGCCCATCGCCCATTGCACACCTGCATGTTGCGAGGGCGGGCGGAGAGCAGACCTAGCAACCTCCATTACAAAGGAAGTTGTGTTACGCGGTCCAACCCGGCGCGCGCCGCTCAGTCGCTGACGTCACGAACGCTTCGGCTGATACCATGACGTCGAGTGCCCATAACTGTTCCCGTGTAGTTGGTCAGTGCGTATAGGCCGGTAGCCAGACTGAGATCAAATACCCAGATCTCGTTAAGCATGTTATTTTGAAGTAACCACGAACGCCGACCAGAGCCAGGCCCACCTCTCACCTAGGTGGTCTCCGCCTGCCCCGTCGCTCCGCCTCAAGTAACAGTCGGGGGTCGTCAGGAACTCAGGCCCACCACTACCTGGATGGATCCACCTGTCCTTTCAGCCCCCCACATCGGAATCACTTGCGGGTACTCTACGAGCCGAGCCGACTTTAGTCACCACATCTATCATGTGTAATATGTCTAGTATATACCCGCGATCACCTCCCAAGTGATCACGTCCCGATCGTATAGCATGGAAGACGGACAAGAATGTAGGGCCACTGATGATAAACTAGCATCCTATACTAAGCATTTAGGATTGCAGGTAAGGTATCAACAACTGTAGCAACAATGACAGGCTATGCAACAGAATAGGATTAACGGAAAGCAGTAACATGCTACACTACTCTAATGCAAGCAGTAGAGAAGAATAGGCGGTATCTGGTGATCAAGGGGGGAGGGGGGTGATACGTCTCCAATGTATCTATAATTTTTGATTGCTCCATGCTATATTATCTACTGTTTTGGACATTATTGGGCTTTATTATCCACTTTTATAGTGTTTTTGGGACTAACCTATTAACCGGAGGCCCAGCCCAGAATTGATGTTTTTTGCCTATTTCAGAGTTTCGCAGAAAAGGAATATCAAACGGAGTCCAAACAGAATGAAACCTTCGGGAACGTGATTTTCGGAACGAACATGATCCAGGAGACTTGGACCCTACGTCAAGAAATAAAGGAGGAAGCCACGAGGTAGGGGCGCGCCTACCCCCTGGCGCGCCCTCCACCCTCGTGGGCCCCCTGTTGCTCCACCGACGTACTCCTTCCTCCTATATATACCTACGTACTCCCAAACAATCAGATACAGAGCCAAAAACCTAATTACACCGCCGCAACCTTCTGTATCCATGAGATCCCATCTTGGGTCCTGTTCCGGAGCTCCGCCGGAGGGGGCATCCATCATGGAGGGATTTTACATCAACACCATAGCCTCTCCGATGAAGTGTGAGTAGTTTACCTCAGACCTTCGGGTCCATAGTTATTAGCTAGATGGCTTCTTCTCTCTTTTTGGATCTCAATACAATGATCTCCCCCTCTCTTATGGAGATCTATTCGATGTAATCTTCTTTTTGCGTTGTGTTTGTTGAGACCGATGAATTGTGGGTTAATGATCAAGATTATCTATGAACAATATTTGAATCTTCTCTGAATTATTTTATGTATGATTGGTTATCTTTGCAAGTCTCTTCGAATTATCAGTTTGGTTTGGCCTACTAGATTGATCTTTCTTGCAATGGGAGAAGTGCTTAGCTTTGGGTTCAATCTTGCGGTGTCCTTTCCCAGTGATAGTAGGGGCAGCAAGGCAAAAATTGTATTTTTGCCATCGAGGATAACAAGATGGGGTTTTTATCATATTGCATGAATTTATCCCTCTATATCATGTCATCTTGCTTAAGGCGTTACTCTATTTCCATGAACTTAATACTCTAGATGCAGGCTGGATAGCGGTCGATGAGTGGAGTAATAGTAGTGGATCACTACAAAAAAAATACACTTCCGTGATGATACCTGTTTGTCACAGTAGGTCGCTTTTTTTGTCATGCATGTACATCCATGACAAATGTATGACAGAATCAAGATAGTCATACCTGTGCTGTCGTAGAAGTGTTCCATGACATTACCAAAATTATCATCACGGAAGTGTCCACTTCCATGACGATAAATTGCGCGTCACAGAAGTGCTTTCGTCAAGGGTGACCGACACGTGGCATCCACCGTAACAGAACGCCGTTAAGCTATCGAGTTGGGTTTTGGATTTGATAACCCGTTAACAGCCCCGATCAATGGGGATTTTCCACGTGTAAAATCATCATTGGCTAGAGGAAACACGTGTCGGCTCATCGTCGGGACAGATGTCATCCACTCACTGGACAGAAGGCGCCTATGATAGTCGACACGTGGCACGGCCCAACAAGTTTAAATGGGCCGGCCCAACTAAAGGCCCACAAGATTTTGCAGACCATAATGGGCTGGCCCAGCTAAAGGCCCACGACCATAATGGGCTGGCCCAGCTAAAGGCCCACGAGATTTTACGGGCCATAATGGGCCAACCCAGGTAAAGGCCCACAAGATTTTTGTGTGCCATAATGGGCCGGCCCAGGTAAAGGCCCACAAGATTCTTGCGGGTCATAATGGGCCGGCCCAACTAAAGGCCCATGAGATTTCGCCGACATTAATGGGCCGACCCAGCTGTAGGCCCACAAGATTTTGAGGACGCTAGTAGGCCGGCCCATTAACTGGCTGCCATGTTTTGGGCCAAATGTCGGCCCATATTTGATCCGGTCCATTAATGGCCTGCCACGCTCCGGGCCTAATAGTGGCCCATATGAGATCCGGCCCGTTAAAAGCCTTCCATGTTGTGGGCCAAATTACGGCCTAGATCAGGTCCAACCCTTTAAGAGGCTTTGGGCTCAATTATGGCCCATATTAGATTCGGCCCGTCAACTGGACACTATGCTTTTGGGCCCACTTGCAAAAGGCCCACTTAGTAATTCGGCCTGATATTAGTTTTGGCCTGTTAAGGGCCCGTTTAACATTTTGTCCCTACATTAATTTTGACCTGTTAAAAGCCCGTCATATAGTTGGGCCTAACTACGCCCCGGTTTGCATCCGGCCTTCTCGCAGCCGATATCTGATTGGGCCAAACAAGGACCCAGACAATTTTGGCCTGTTAAAAGCCCATGATTTGATTCGCACAATCATGGGTCGGGGTTCATTTCGGGCTGCTGCGTAACCAGTAGGAATTAAGAACAAACCTACTCTATACAATAAAGAAATTATGACATAGTAACTAAGAATAAACCTACACTACACAATAAAGGATTTAAGGTATATTACATCCACTGGGCATCAAAGTTCGCCACCAGTGATCATAAAGCACAACGAAGAAGCAGATTACAAAAACTGGGCACCATTGCAGCGTAACAAAATAATACTGAACCGAGACCACTTTCAAGACAGTTCAAGAAAGGTTAGCCTTGCGGGGGAATTGCTGCGCAAGCTGCTGAGCAAGGCTGTGAGACCGGCCTAGCATGTCGGTCATAGCTTCTAGGTGTAGCTCTTTAGCGATGAGGTCCTCATTGGTGTTCTCCACAATCTTTCTTAGAGATAGGACTTCAAGTCGAAGTTGAGTTGTACAATGCCTTTCTGCTTGAACTTGGGACTGAAGAAGTCGAACTGATTCAGACAACGAATTATGTGAGCTTGTCTGACTGTTAGTCTCAAGTAACTTGAACACTGCATCAAGACAAGACTTTGGGGTTGTCTCGCTATCTTCAAGATGTTTTGCCTTCTTTGCTGCAATATATGTTGGGTTTGTCTCTCAGCCTTCAACAGACTTGTGCAAGCCATCAGGCATATCACCCTGAAACTAAGCAGAGAGATGATAGGTTTTGCACGTGTATAAACAAAGATGATAACTGTTCTGTCAATTCTATCCAATTTCAAATTAGAAAATAAAGAGTATGTTCAAAATATCAATAGCATAATTTGGCATTGTTCATAATGCGGGGAGCTTCACCACACTACTGGATTACCATGTCAACATAACAAGCATAGATGAAGGGCAAAGAAAATCATTGTATCTATTTTGGATAATGTGCATGGCATGTTGTTCATATCATCAGCCACATCAGTAAGATAAAACAGGAGATGACAAGGTGCAAACATGGGCTACTTCACCACACACTGGATTATAGATCCACAAAAAGAAGCATACATATAGGGAGTATTAAGTAATGTGCATGGTATGAATAAGGAATTTGGTTTTACAAGTAAAACTTAGAACTTACGGTTCTTACGAACATGCATTTTGGTAGAAACAACAAACTAAACAGCAGTAAACGATAGGGAGTATGAGCAAATTAAACAGCAGTTGAGGATAAAGGCTTTAGAAGGACTGACTTACATTAACAGTTAACACCGGCTTTATAATGCCCTTCTCCATGGCAAGGGAAGGATAACTCAAGAATTTCAGCACATAATCTTCTTCATAAGCATTGCCTGTACTCTACATTTTGTAGAGAGTAATTATAGATATGATAATACTGGAAGGGATAGAGGATAATGAAGATAAGATGCAGATTGATGCTACATAATCAACTACCAATCCCTGGAAGTACAAGCGTTACAGGACAAAATGTATTGACAAGAGCAATGGGCTACACTTCTGTACTGACATTGTCTGTGTATTCTACTTGTTGGTAAGATTAAATATAGATCTAATATTTTTTAGTAAATGGTGAGCGAGAGAGATAAGATGCAGAATGCTACAAAATGAACCAATCCCTCTTCCCATAATACAAGAGTGTTTTGAACACTGGTGTACTGTACAAAACGTTCTTATATTATGGGACGGAGGGAGTAGCTGTTAATGTAAGTACAGTGATAGACCACGTTTAGTCCTTACAAGAGGACTGCAGAGCTAAACCTCTTCAAAAGCATTGGGTTGATTCTAAATTTATGTAAGAGTCCATACGGATCTTATAATGTCCACCAAATGGACGATTACGAGGCTAACATGTGCAGTGATGCTACATAATCAAACAGCTATGAAAGTAAGTATGGTCATACAGGGCAAGAGGTACTCACAAGAGCAATGCAGTGTGTAGTATAGTTGCGAGATTTTGTGGTCCCTTGAGAACAAATGTTCTTCTGCTAACATTTTTCGTACAAGTGAGACATTAAGGCAAATGCAGAAATGTAGTTCAAATTGTGATGTGATATCATAGACAGTACCTTACGCTGCAGCCAAGACCAATGTGTAACAAGATTATTCCAGTCACCGTCGGATAAATGTAGCACCGGAGACTTTACAGAAATTTCGTTCAGAGGCTTGCCATCGAAGTGTGCTTGCCTCAGGTAGGAACGATACTTCATCAATGAGTGCTTGAAAAGCGCAACCAACCCTTGCTCGTCATCACAATCTAGTTTGCGCCCCGCCTATTTAAAAGAATGAAATCTTGTGTCTTCTGTGAGCAGAAACATATGCAATAATGACCATGAATAACATTAGTACATTACTTACGCGTAAGTTGCGGAGGAAGACTGGAAATTGTTCTGTGTCTGCGGTATAATCTTTCCATGAAGGAAAGATGCGCACAAAGTTCCTGACAACAACATAAGCTTCGTCTTCTAAACTGGGAAGAAATGGAACAGGGGTCCTATTTGCTGCAATTGGGGCCCTCTCTGGTTTAAAAAGGGATTTGGCAACTGGATTTGGTGTACTCTTTGCTGGAATGGGGGTTTTACATTGTACAACTGGTGCTATGTCAACTGGCATAATCATACTGTTTGCTGCAGTTGGGGTCTGCTGAGTTGGGGCATCAGAAATGACCAGTGTAGTAGGGCTAGAGTCTGCTAGAGTTGGGGTATTTTGTGGGTCAGGTGATATTGCAACTACACCTAATGGGCTATTTGATTTATCAGGTGCCACTACCTTTTCCAAATACTTTGCTTGTGCTCCTCCACGATCAGCAATCACCCTCTTCCTTTTGAACGTCTGATACACAAGAACATCATTTGAATGGATAAATATGGTATGATGATAGATGGAATATGTACTGAAAATGGATAGGCAGGGCGTATTCACATACACGATGTGTAAACTAAGCTAATGGCAGTTCAACAAAGTAGAAGCAATGCAAAGCATCAATTGCAAGATATGTGAGCAATGTAACCTTGGAAAGTTAGAGCAAGTACCTTGATGGGTGAATAAGATAGGGCATCTTCCTCTGACTCCTCCACTAGGGAGCTACATTGACTTAGGTCTCCCTCTAGCTCAGAATCAATGTTAGGATCATATTCTGAGCATGAATCTGTAGGTGGAGAGTGTTTGCATTGTATTGCATCTAGACTTGATTTCAGTCCCTTAATGACAAGTTTGACAACCATGGCATTGTTCTGCTTTATTTTTTTCATGTGCGCAAGCTCATAATCATTATGATGCTGTTCAGAATCTGAGATTCATGAAAACATAAAAAGTAGTCAGATTATCTATGGAATGCATTGCGGTTTCAACTCGGAGAGTGTCTCCCTATAAACCCCTGCATATGCAAAGTTCACCTCCCCAACCGTGTTGACCAGACCACACACAGAGATACACACCCAAGCGGCGAACATGCATTTTCGAAACTAATTTAGGAACATTTAGCTGACCAATTAAACAACTCTGTTTTAATAATATCAGATTCGTATTTGAACAACTAAGCTTGTTTAGCTTGATGGGTGGAGCAGTGTTATTATGACACAAAGCATGTATTCTGATCGTATAGTGATCATAAAAGGGGTAAACTCTAAGCATATTTTTTTTTAGCAAAAGAGGGTTTCCCCTCTGATTTCTATTAAAGAAACCACCACGAAACCAACATGATCAATTAAACCATATTATGGCTATGCCATGGCAGATTTGAAGCTGCAAACCGGAGAAATGATATTTAGCATCCATTGTTTGCTTCGAACTAAGAACTAAATTCTAAGAGCTGAAAAGAAAGTAGAGTAACCAAGTTAAGATCTATTTTCTGGTTGAGATCAAAAACTTGAGGAGATATGAAGTACCACCTCTCTTGCGGCGCCGTGTAGGCATCGGGGGTGCGATGGCTGTCGGTGGCATTGAAGAATATCTGCGACGGTAGACGGGTGCATTGGGGGATAAGTCCCGTTGTGGTGGAAGAGAAGGTCGTGTGAGCGGCCCCGGCAAAGAGGACGACGACGCCGATGAAGCGAGAGGACACGATGCAAGGCTATTGGTCCGTCGCCGTGGATGAGAAACGTCCATCTCTAGTAGTGGACGACGCGGTCTTGGTAGGCGCTCCGGCATGGTGGAGGACGGTGGCGATGGATGTGGTGGAGGACGGCGGTGATGGATGGGGTGGCGGACGGAGGCTAGTGTGGGAATGGGGTGTTCTAGCACGGACGGTGTATGAATGGGAAAATGGAGGGAGAGGTATGGGGAACCATGTTTTTGGGACGCGCCTATCTGAAATATGGGAAAGTTACGAACTTATCCCCCGTTTCAAATTTGGACGTCTCATCGGTTGGGGATAGGACGGTAATCTCGCATCTCCCAAATATTTGCCGGTAACTATTTCGGGCGAGGAGATGGTGTTTTGCTGCCCACGGTGTATGAACGGGGCTGACAGGTAGGCGGTTGTGTCACGTCTGATGGAAGTTACACATCTGCCCCTATTTAAAATATTAGCCTACATCGATTTCGGGCGAGGAGAGGGTGTTTTGGCGCCCATGGTGTATGAACGGGGCTGACAGGTAGGGCGGTTGTGTCACGTCTGATGGAAGTTACACATCTGCCCCTATTTAAAATATTAGCCTACATCTATTTCGGACGAGGAGAGGGTGTTTTGTCGCCCACCGTGTATGAATGGGGAATGGAGGGAGAAACAGAGGTCTTTCGGACGAGCTTGAATCAAATGAGTTTTGCCGCCCATGTTTGACGCCCATCGTGTTGGAATGGGCTCAGAGGCGGTTGTGTCACGTCTAATTGAAGTTACTAACCTACCCCTATTTAGAGCAGTGGAAATTGGGCCGATGGATTGTCCGTGTAATGGGTAGACAGTAATTTCCATCTCCCAAACACTTGGCTTCGGGCAGCCGATGTGGGAGTGGACATTTTGTTGTTTCTTTCGAATTTTGGGACAATAAGCATCCACGTTTACCCTGGCAACTAAATTCGAACCCATTTTGTATTCCTATATGAATCTTTATAAATCATTCTATGTGTTTTTATATATCTTCAAAAGGACGACAAAGATGTATTCCAATGTCATATATGAATATGGTTTACAAATGCCGATACTCAAATTCAGAAACTAGAATCCAGTTTAAGGTGAATTCGAATATTGGGAACACTTCATGTCCAACTCAAATGTCACATGCAACATAATGTGTACTCCCATTTAGATATGTACACAAGCGATGTATCAAGATTTAAATACCGGGTCAATCAACCAAGAATGTACGGAACTAACAGACATATAAACACTTATAGAGTATATGGATCAATAATATCAACTAACATACATAAGCCAGGCCATTGTACTTTTTTTGGCTACAACAACATCCTTTTTTAGACAACATCTTGGCCCTTTCCGATGCGTGCCACTTATGGTCCATCTATACTACTATTGCTGAATGCACATTCAGCCCGATTGGCATATTTGTAGGTCTGGCACGGCAATCCAAATGAAATGTCTCCGAGTCTTATCAATTAATACAGACTTGTGCTCAAATAAAATTACAAACAAAAAAAACAAAAAAAACAATTATTACATGATCTCTAAAACAAATGGTTTGATTGATTACATGAACAGACAACACAAAGATTATTCAACTATGGAAAGAACATTTCACCTATGATTTACCAAGTAGGAATTTAATTTCCTTTTTTCCTTCAGGACCTTAACAATCTAGTCAGTCTCAGCTTGCTTCGTTTTGAAATCCACCAAATATTTAATGGTTGTCTTGAGTACTACTTGTGATTGTGCTGTTTGCTTCCTTAACATGTCAACTTCATCTCTAAGTGCAGAAGCAAAATCTCTTTCTACCACTAGTTTAGCCTCTAGAGCATCAGTAGTTGGCAATTCATAATGCACGATTGGGCCGGTACCACTGCTGTGGGATGATGCAATGTCCATGGGGACCTCACTCTTTGATCTTGGGCTAACCTGTTTTGCCATTAAAGTTCCGATTGGATTCATAAAAGTTGAAGTTAGCAAAACATCTCAACTGGGAGTTATAACAGCAAACCAGTTAAACAAACAAGGAATTAAAGAGTTTCAATTGGATGCTGAAAAGTAGTTATTAGCATCATTGTAACCCGCTATTGCAGCAACAAAGCAGTTAAACAAACAAGTAAATATTTAAGTTAAGGCAAACAGGTAACTCTTAACAGTAAGTATCAAACACATAGATAGGCGCAGTCTACAATATGAATAACAGGTTGTACCATTATGTAATCAGTAGCAAACTAAATTAAGCCAAGCAACATAATTGATTTTTTTGCAATAAGTGGCTAACTAAAATTCCGAGAAGTAGGTAACTGAACTTACGCTAGTTCTTTGTACAGGCACACTGCAACTTCTTTTTCGCTTACAAGGTTGTACAAAGGAGTCCATGGCATCAATTGCTTGGATACGCAGTCCCAATACTTCTTTCTTCCCACACTGCATGGGTAAGTCGAATGATTAATCTGGTAAGATGGTGCATCCTTGATATATTATATGAGGACGTGTAGTCAGACTAGTTGTAGCCAAACACATCACACTGGCTTTTACTGTATATTTCATGCGATTACTTTTGACATATCGAGATCTAAGCAATCTACAATAGGATGAAAAGACTGGCATCCTTCACATTATTGGCGAACTCAGTTCATAGAAACAAGCAATTCAACCATTTTGTGGGTAAATCAAAAGCGCCACTGGAATATTTTTCACTATCCAATCATACACGCAAAAGGGGCGACGCCACCATAGGGGCTAGTATGGGCGGCCGCCTCAGGTGGCTGGAAAGTATGCACCTAGTTTGAGTCGTCCAGGTTGGCCCACGCTAGTTTTGTTCATCCCAGCGCACAAGCAGGCAATGTAAAAAATGAAGAAAAATGTTTCAATTTGGATGGGCCAATAACATAAGTGCAAGGCAGGACCTATAGCAGGCTCGCGGCCCAAACGAGCACCTCCCATATCGATCGACACCAGGAAAAATCCCAATTCATTTGCTCCAGCCTCCAGCCTGGTTCGCTCCTAACCTAGCCGCCGCTGGACAAACCGATACAGCACTTCCTCGCGCCCTTGTTGGAGGGTGGTCGCCGGGATTCAAGCGAACGGAAGGACAAGAAGATGAAGATCCAACCCTGGGTGTAGCCTGTGTGGGAGGCAGCGGCGGCAGCACGGGCATGGCATCGAGCTTGCGCAAACGGACAGTCGCAGCTTGCAAGAGTAGCATGCGCAATGAGCAGGTACATCACATCCCTGATTATATCTAATTCAACTCTTCAATTTCTGGCCAATAGTTAAACCTGACGGTGTTGTAAAACTGCTTGTATGTAGGGAATCTATAAGAAAATGAAACCAATTTCTACTTATTTTATAACTCCCCCAATCAATACTGAACTGACTGAATCTGATGTATCTAATCAAGTTTCCGATGCAAACATACAAGCTCATGTTGTTCTTGAGCCTGAAGTGTCTAATGAACAGACTGCTAATGAAGGATTTGATGCAAACATTTTACATGCTCCTAGTGATGAACATATAATGTCTAATGAGGGATCTAATGCAAGCATTTTGCAAGCTCATTGAAGGATTTAGTGTCTAATGATGATCTACTATGTTGAGAGAGACAGAGATTTGCAGGCATTGATGACATGCAAATTATAGTGCATTTTCATAGCTTGAGGAAATGTCGAGGCCATCTACCAGAAAGTCCCCGTATCATGAAAACATAGTATAAATACTTTTCTAATCTGTTGTTTGAAACTATTGGCATACTTGTGCAGGATAGATATATTGATATGCAGTTTGCGCACTGGTTATACGTGTAATTACACTTCGATATTTTCAGCCAGAGAATGAATAATTCAAGCAGGTACATACCATGTTTGTAGTCCTTGTACACCATGTTGCATTTTATGTTTTTTGGTGCTTGCATCATTTAGTGTTTATAATCTGAACTACTTTGGATCATTAGCTGGTTTTCAAAGTGCATGTAGCTTCGCATTTCTCAAGTTATGTTGATTTCCGGAGTGCAAGTGCCTTCGTATTTTTTAAGTTAAATGTTCGCCCCTGGTAACTTGAATTTGTGGATCAGCCACTGCACACAAATCATACACAAATGCCAGTATGAATTAAATGAAATGTAGGGACTTACGCTAGCTCGTTGTATAGGCTCACTGCAGCTCTGCTTGCGCTTGGGATGTTCCATGTACAAGTCCATGTTACCACTTTCTTGGATGTGCAGGCCTTGTGCTCCTTGCATCCCCCTCTGCATTTTTGACATGCCAAATGGTTGATCAAATAAGAGGAATCGACCTTGATGTTGTACCGGAGGACAGATACTTACAAGGTTATACAGGTGTGCAGGATGTGTACCAGATCCCGTAGCACCGTCATGCTTCACTAAAATATGGATTTGCTTGTTTCAGATGATATCTCCAGAAGAAATAAGAGTTAAGGTCAGAGTTGCATAGGCATGTAAGCTAAGAGAGCAGTGAAAGGATATCCAAACATCATCGGAACAGTGCACAAGGGAGTGATGTGTGGATACCTAGTTCGGGCCGGCGTTTGGGCATGCTCGCCTAGCTAGAGTGTTGGTCACTTCAGAGCCGTTGAGGGTGATGCGCTGGCGTTGGCTGGCCGCGCACGAATGCAGATCTTGAGTGGCAGCGGAGTGCTACGATGCGGTGGACGAGACCGTTGGTGAAGCCCCAACGGCCTCGGGGGGGCGGAGGTGCGACGATGTGCTCGGTGAAGTAGCCCCGATGAGCTGGGAGACAGCGTCGGTGAAGCGCACCTGATGCGGTGGAACTCGGTGTCTGTGAGGCACGTCGGTTGCGGCGGGACGTTGTCGGTGGACCACCCGGTGCGGTGGACGAGGGCGTAGATGAGGTAGCTCCGGTGCGGTGGTGAAGCGCGACCGTCGTCTTCGTCCGGCACAGAGGTGGGGAACGGTGGGGAAAGAGATGAGACAAGGGGCGATTCGAGGTTTGGCGGCGAATTAGGGATTTGAGCAATCTGGGCGTGGAAGGGGACGGTGGAGAAGAGAGATTTTGCAGGGCTGGAATTGGGGCCGTTAGATATTTCAATCCGAAACGTGGGAGCGCGAACTTATATTGTCGTCGTCCTTTTGGGGGGGGGGGGTGGCTGGGTGCTACGCGTCCGTCTGACACACGCGACCACCCCGACAGGACTATGCTTCGGTGCCTTAAGGCACCTGCCTTTGTTTCCATGACATATGGGCCCAACAGGTGGCTGGCCCACATGTCAGTGACCCAAAGGCAGTTGCCTTTAAGGCACCGAAGCAGCATCCACCCCGACACGACCCTGATTTGCCTGGTGCACCTACATTTGAGAATGCAAACGAAAATTATTTCATTCGCAAACGAATTTGTATGTATTACCATGCCCGTGTTTTCCTTGCAATAATTAGTCATTCGAAACGAGATACTCCATCTGTTCACTTTTGCAAGTCGTTTCAGACAACTTAAAATGAACTGTTTTGCACATTGTCTGAACTGTCTTCAAGGTCTTATAAAAGTGAACAGAGGGAGTACTATAAATTAATTAATGAGGAGTTATTTGAAAAAAATCGAAACGGTACCCACGCTAACGTGGATTAGAGTGTGTGTCACATAATTAGTTATTTTAATTAGAGTGTGTGTCACGTAGTTAGTTATTTGAATTAGAGTGTGTGTCACGTAGCGATCTCCAATTCTAATGTGGATTTCGCATTTCACTGTATCCGTGCTACTTTTTTAATACAAATTCATATGTATATGATGAACACCATGGTAGTGAGAAAACTTTTGGATGGATTCAAACATATGACCTACAAAATAGCACAACAAACTGAGTCAATGTCAACTTTTCGAAACTTAGTATGGAATGAATTCGAAATAATTACCCGTATGCCTGGTCCTCGGTTCAAATCGTACAATATACACCGAATTGAAACATCGATATTAAGTCTCGTACTATGTACATTCAAATGTTGTTTTTAGCCCCCCCCCCC
>NC_041390.1:459402287-459402823 GCF_002162155.2 Triticum dicoccoides
TCTGTATCGATCAATCTTCCTCTCCTAACCACCTTAGGAAGCTATCAGTTTCCAACACACGTTCATTTTTTTGTCCATGTTTCGATCTCTAAGTCTCTCAACTACACAACCCCTTTTCCACTCTGTTACCAAATGTATTTACCTCACACACCCGCCATTGCACCCCATGCCAAGCTCTCTCTCTCTCTCCCCCTCTCCCTCTCACCCTCTCACGCTAAATACATGCATTGCCTATCTAGCCCCCCAACCTCTCGTGCATGCGCACGCACGCACGTTGTATATCTAGGTCACTCCCTCGAGACTGTCTCACTCTTTCTTCCGCACGGCGGGCCACACTCGCTCAATCTCGCTCTCTTTATCTGAGTCTCGTTTAACCTCGTTTTCTTTCACACACAAATGATATATCTCCCTGTTCGGGCCTCGATCGACACACTCTATACTCTCTCACGCAGATTGTCTATCTAGGTCAGTCCATCCAAGCCGCCACCACTCTTTCGACCTCATGGTGGGCCACGCTCACTCAATCTCTCTCTCTC
>NC_041390.1:459402833-459415224 GCF_002162155.2 Triticum dicoccoides
CTGAGTCTCGTTTAACCTCGTTTTCTTTCACACACAAATGATATATCTCCCTGTTCGGGCCTCGATCGACACACTCTATACTCTCTCACGCAGATTGTCTATCTAGGTCAGTCCATCCAAGCCGCCACCACTCTTTCGACCTCATGGTGGGCCACTCTCACTCAATCTCTCTCTCTCTCTCTCTCTCTCTCTCTCTCTCTCTCCGTATGTCTCGATTGACCTCGCTCTTTCTCGGACAAAAATGATATATCACCATGTTTGAGCCCAATTCGACCTATTCACATTGTATACTCTCTCACGCACATCGTCTATCTAGGTCACTCTCTCCAACCCGTCTCACTCTTTCGATCGCACGACGACCCTATGTGATCGGTTGACCTTGCTTCCTCCCACGTACAAAATATATCTACACGTCTGTGACTGGATCATCTCTCAAGCTCAATCTTACAGCCCTCACCCTTGCCAAAAAGCTCAATCGGACAATATCTCTCCAGAGCATATATATTTGTTCAATGAGTGTCGGACCACACTCAGTTTGTCTCTCTATCTATATGTCTCTCGATTGACCTCGCTTTCTCACACCGTATCTTCCACGCGTTGAAGCTACTACCTCTCCATCCCTCGCAAAGCCGGAGCTATTTACATTGCGAGGGGCACTCCAACCTTGGATTAATTTGTGTAGGCATTTATTCCGGTCAGTTTAGATTATATTTTCATAGCATTCGGCCCACAACTACTCCAATCACTGTAGCGGGTAATTAAGCTACGGGGAGCACCTAATATGAGCACCGGGGAGCCGTTGGATCGAAGATGCAGCGGCACACACGAGGCCTGAATGTTTTATTTGCAAAAAAACCTTTGGAGAGTTTGGAAATTGCGCATAATTACAAAGACTGCTCCCAAGCCATTGGATCTCACTTCCAACGGTGTAAAAACTCGTATCACCATAGTATGTAAGCTGCGGGGTGGATGTGATATTCTATGTCGTTGTCATTTTTGTTCGTAAACTTGCAAAAAACATGTAACTCGTGCCGTTACTTGTCTAACCACGCAAAGTGTTTGTTTAAAAAAACCATCCTACACTGAAATATCGGAACAACACACGGGGGTCCCATTTGTCATTAATAAAATTTGGACCTAAAACTAACAAATCTGAAAGACGAGATTCGAACTGGCAACCTGGACTACAAAGCATAAGTCGATAGCCTGAAAAAACGAACGGTTGTTGGCTTTGTCCCATAACTTGATTTTATACAGTACTTGCGTTGAGTAGAGTAGAGGGAGTGCCTCGTCAACACGTGCATGACCGTTATCTCACTTACTGCTGGGTCCCAGGTCTGCAATATCAATCTCTCTTCTCTCCATCGTCTAACCTTTGCACGGGCACACATGAAGAGCGGCGCTAGCTTGGCGTGGTGTTATTACAACTAAAAAAAACTTGGAAAATAGAAGAATCGCCTAGAACAAGAGACGTTGTGGCTGGTCGAGACGGAGCTAACCACGTCTATCCTCCGTGCCACGTTTGCATGATGAAGCTGTGTGGCTAGTGGGGTGTTTTCAACCGACTAGCTGGGTCCCGAGGTTGAACCATAGGTACTACGTCTGATACAGTATATTTTCACACGCACATTTTTCCTCCGTGCCGAGACGTGGCACACCCTACCACGCGGTTTCGGGGTCCTCCCGGGTGGTGCAAGCATATATTCTTCCTGACGTGGGACGCCCTACCGCGTGTTTTCTGGGTCCTCCTCAGTCGTAGCGCCGAAGCAAGTAAATGAGTCAACAAATCATGAAAGACCACCTTTCCTGCCAAGTACATCAGTGAAGCACGGTGGCTAGCTAGTTGGGCTAGTTCAACCGATTAGCTAGGCCGCCGCCACATTTGTTTTTTCACCCCTTTTTTATCTACTTGCCGGCAGGTAAATTTAAATATCCACCGCGGCGTTGCTCTGGTGTTTGGGTGCGGCAGGATTTTTAATTTTTTGACTGACGGGAGCAGGCGCGGTAGGATTTTTAATTTTTTGATTGATGGGAGCAGGCGCGACAGCAATTAGTCACGATGACTCTGCCTGTACCCACTGCTCCCTGATGTGAGAAGTCGTCGACTGGTGTTTTACCGTGGTGAAAACCAAAAGATTCCCCGCTCCCTCCGCCTTCCCGTAGATTGCATTGCCTTTCAGCCGTTTTGCCCCCTTTGCTTCCTCTCCCCATTGCTTCTACCTGGTGCCATGGCGGCGCAGCAGATCACGGAGTCCAAGGTGAGGCTCCTGACACAGGAGATCCATGCCAAGGATGCGGAGCTCAGGGCCAAGGACGTGGAGCTCCGTGAGCTCAAGGAGGAGAGGAGTGCCATGCTCCTCCATTATGTGCGGGAGTTCACGAAGCTTCAAAAGCGGCAGGCGTCCACCACAAAGATGCTCGAGGCGTCGGCGGCGTTGCTGCAGAAAGCGGGAGATACGATAGGCCGTCAGGGGAGCCGGTTGGAGCGCGAGCGGGCCGATCGTGACGTGGTCCAGGATTGCCTCAGCCACTTGGTGAACCAAGTTGCCACGCACGTGTTGCGGCCGCGCGATGCCTACCGTCATGCCAGCGCGACGATGCCGGCCGTCGGGCTAAACCCGTTCGACCACCCGGTCGAATTCAACGAGCTGCGGCTTCCTAACCTGGTCTCCTTCTTCACCTATATCTCCGAGGAGCTGAGCCATCTCCGCGCGATGGTGGGGGCTGAGATGGACAAGGAGGGGTTGCGGGCTGCCGTCGCCATTGCCGGGCGAATCCTTGCAGGGCTCCGTCACCGGAATCCATTCGTGCCATTGGACGCCGTCTTTGACGAGCTGGCTCCCGTCGACCGGGAGCAGGCTCTACGGGCGGTTGCACCCTGCATCACCAACGTCGTGCACCTCAAGAAGCAGAGGGACTTCGGTGGTGTTTAGGCGCCCTCTGCACGGGCATGTCCATGTCTCGGTGCAACATGACCGTTGGATCAAACTCAGACGGTGCAGATCAGTCACTGTAGCACAATGCGTGTGGGTGTGTTTGGTTGCATTCTCATCTCAATATAGTTGTTTCCTCTTCGTGTATTTTTGTCAACCTACTAGTGTGGACTCATGCACCCTTCATGCACTCTGCCAAACAGCCAAAAGTGGATCGAGAAGGGAACTTTTGCTCCCATCCCGTGCACCCTTCATACACCCTGCCTAACACTATTTGTGCTTCATATGGTTCATGTTTGGTGGAGTACTGTAGCACCGTACTCTCCGTGCGCTATGGACCTAGTTTTGTTAACATTGATCTCACCGTTCATTCTCGACCGGACAGTCGAAAAAGCGGTACTATGTTACATATAGGAGTAGTTGACATGCGCACAACATCATTTGTTATCGTCATATCTTACTACACTAGCAACAAGATTGTGTAGTACTGACGTATGAACCACTGCACATGCCTAGTAGTAGGAGCACTGTGTATGTTCAAGTGGCTACCGTGTTTCGCACTCCTCCGTCGTAAGAGTGGAAACGCTTGCTGTAATCATTTTTTTCTTCTGAAAAACAGTGGACACGCTCTACCGTGCGAATCCTCCTCCAGCCATGCACTAAATTACTCACTTTCGCCGACGTGTGGGATAGCCAGCATCGGGGTCCACCAGCCATGCACTAAATTACTCCATAGTAGAGTGACAGTAGACTACCCCGATCGAAGCGCCGCAGTAATGCCCAATGAGCCGTCAAATCACAAAACCCCCTCCTTTCCAGCAGTAAGTTGGACAGAAGAAGCAACCATCATTTCACTCTTCTCTCTCAGCTTCCTCTCTACCCAACCCTCGCTTCTGCCTCATCTTGTTCCTCATTTCTTCAAGAAAACCCCGACCTGCTTCTGCCATTGTTCTTCTCCCCCAAAGAAGGAAAGGTGAGCGCATCAATGGTGTTGATTCTGGCCAAGGCCCGGTCTTGCAACCCCAAGACTGATCCTATAACTCCCTCTCTTTTCTTCTTTTGGGTTTGTGATTATGGTTTCTTTTCTTTTATTTATATTTGACAGTTTCTTGATGGACGCTGGAGCACCGGCCGAAGTGATGTCTATGGCTCCGGCCAAAACCGTCGAGGCTCATGGTACGAAGAAGCGCAAGCAC
Organism: Triticum dicoccoides; assembly: GCF_002162155.2. NCBI lineage: Eukaryota > Viridiplantae > Streptophyta > Magnoliopsida > Poales > Poaceae > Triticum > Triticum dicoccoides. The sequence continues at coordinate 459,406,963 of NC_041390.1, forward strand.
CCCACCGAGACTACCGCAGGCAAGCTCAAAGCCATCGCCCTGTCCAAGCCCCCCTCTCCGGGATCCCTCATTAAGCAAGTCCAGGTAATATCTCTTCTTGACGATCTTTTTCTCGATCTTGATCGTGTTTTTTCATCTAACACGCAGTACTAGTACTAGTAGTACAACTTTCTGGGTGATCTTGCATGTGATTTTTGTGTGCCAAATGACGGTTCTAAATTCCTCTTTTGACCAAAACATGCGAGAGGTTGACACTGATTTCTTATAGATTACTTTCAACTACTCCATCTGTCCCAAATTTCTTGTCTTAGATTTGTCTAGATATGGATGTATCAAATTTGTCTAGATACGGATGTATCTAATACTAAAATGTGACTTGATACATCCGTATGTAGACAAATCTAAGACAAGAATTTTGGGACGGAGGGAGTACTTTATGAACATCAATGCTACCTTTTAAGATGATATATTTGCCTCAGTAACTTGTGTTATGGATATTGCATGTAATCCCTCTGCTCTCATGCCTTTGAAGACATGTTCTAGTGTCTTTGTTCACTCATTTCTGTGCGTATATGTAGTCATATATGGAGTATAATATCGAAAATCATCTTATATTTCTGAACGGAGGTAGTAATAAAATATGGTTTCTGCTTGAATTAGAACCAGGTCCACGGTGGAGATGAAGTTCTCAAAGTCATGCCGTGTGAACTGGAAGACCTGATGATGAGTTCTACTGCTGAACTATCCAGCTGTTGTGTCCTTGTCGCCACGTGTCCTGAACTAGTGTTTTCCTGTAGCATTGTTGTCAGGCGTGTTCTCAAGGTTGTACTTGACCACAACAATTTCCTGGTTGTGCCTTCGATTACGAAGGGTGTGGTTCTTGTAAAGCTTCCCAACAAATCTGATGCGGCCTGTCTTCATCATCATGTTTATGAGTGGAAAGACCACTCTGTTAGGTTCTCCAAGGTTGACAAGATGGTGATGGTGCATGTAGGCATCTCACACAAAGTCCATGGCCTAGTCATTTATGCGGGGTTCATCCCGTAGGTCGGTGGCAAAAAATAGTCTGCAGAGTTTAGTTAGTGCAACTTTGCTTGTCTGTAGTAAGTACTATTGTTCAGTACTTGATTTGTGTTTGTGAACCCTGTATTGTTTATTAGTACTGCCGCTTTTGGTGTGTGGTCAGTCCTGAGAACGGTCTATGTTAATGTCTGTCCACTCAATTCAGTCTGTATATTTTGAAGTATCCATATCATATTTTTTTGTGAGGACGGTCTATCAATTATGGTTACACTCCAATATCTGTATGCATTGCAGGGTTTATCGCACCCACCAGGATTTCCAGCCCCATGGATGTTCGGTCCATACGATTTGTCACGACCTTTGGACTGTCCTGCTTGTGGGAGTAGGCGGGGCCCCTGCATGCCATGCGTAGTTGGACGATCAATCTTCTGTTTAGTACTTCAACATAGTGATTTCCTGGTAAGGATTCACTCGTGTCACATAAAGTAAATCTTATTGATTTACTGTCTAAATCTTATTGATTTAATTTCATGTTTTCTTTCTTTTCCTGTAATTTTACTATGCGACATTCATCACAGAATAAACCGTTTGGTTTGCTCTACGATGGCTATTTTTGCAGGTTTCACTTCTTATGTCGTGTCAGTAACGAAGGCACCGTCCATCACTTATATTACTGGAAAAAAATTGGATCAGTTTGTTGTCTGAGTAGAAGCTGAATCCCTATGATGAACTGCAGTTTGGTTTAACAAAAACGCCACAATTAGTCCTTCTCGCGTTTAAAAGAAATGAAGAAAAAGACTGGATCACGGTCACGGATCCTAGTCAAGTTAGAAAGCTGATCATAGTAGACCAGACACGATCGCCGCTGTCTCGCACATATCGAGCACCGGCAGTTGCTCTAGCACTGACAACGGCAGCAGCTCAGTCTGATCCAGCTGAGGATTGGGCACCGACCGCGTCAGCGGATCAGTCTGATCTACCGGAGGATCGGGCATCGACATTGGCACCTGCTCCGACACCGGCACCAGTTCTACAAGGAGCACCATCTCCGGTAGCAGCAGCGGCTTCGGCACCTGCACCAACACTTGCACTTGCATCTGCTCCGGCCCATGCAGTTGCACCAGCAACAGACTGGGCAGCAGTTTGCACTTCATATACCAAAGTCCTTACAAAAACCGAGATGTCCACCTTCTTGGTAAGCATTGGCCGCCCAAGTGCTTCGTTCTTTTTTCTTTCCATGTTGTTTCACATGATTCACTGTGTTGATCTAACTGTTTGGGTATGTCTTCTTGTTTGCAAACATAGAATTTCGAGAGCAACGAGGGAGTCGTTCAACAATCCAGGCGACCGCGGCCAAGTTTTTCTTACCATGCGCAGCCTTGGTGTGAATGAACCTGCTCAATATACTGTAAGTACAAAGGATGGTCGCATGATAATTGATGCTAAAGGATGGTCAAGGTTCAAATCTAAATCATATCTTGCAGTAGGGGATGATGTCAAAATCGAACTTTCTCGGCAAGGAGAGCTGGTCCAAATCAACTTTGAAATTCTTCAGTAGCAGCACGCAACTGCCGAACTGATCTATCTTCCAAGAGATTTTGATGTAATAATGTGGCATGGTGAAACAAGTGTCTTGTGTGTATAAGTAGTACGACAGTATTATTTATCACATGGTATATCGTTTATAGAATTGCAACTCTGATTGCTGGTTAGGAATTGTCGTTCAATTTCATTCCAACAGCTGTCGTGCTTTATTCAATTTTGTGTATTCGCCTTGCGACAACATCTAGAACCAGCGCCGTACCGATCGCTTGCAATATGAAAAGCGCTGAGGTAGAACACATGGGCCCCCAAACATGCAGGGTCGGCCTGCGGCCCAAAGTCCAGAACCGTGAGCCTATCTGAGTATTATATTCTCAGCTGAACCCCCATAAAAAAAGCTGAACCCCCATAATGCACGTGCGTTGCAGAGGGAGTATATTTCTCGGCAAGGTGAGCCTGTGATATAAAAGATTTGTATATTTCTTTACAGAGGGAGTATCTCTCTGTCAAAAAATATATTTATGTGTAACTAGTTACTCCTGTCTTTCTACTTCCTTTCGCTGATATGTGGGACAACCGACAAGGGGGTCCATGTGCCATATGCACAAATTAGAGTGCACAACTTCACGGTAGACACACCTCGATCGTAGCGCCGCGGTAATGCCCAATGAGCCGTCAAATCACAACCCCCCCTTTCCAGCTTTAGCAGTAAGCTGGACGGACGAAGCGGCAATATTTCACTGGGCCTGAATCCCCTTCTCCCTCGTCTGCTTGTTCAGAGAAAACCCCCTCTCGGCGATTGCATAGGGTTTTCTCATGGAGAACCAGGTACGAATTCTTCATCCATCCCCGATAAACCCAAGTCCCTTGGTCTCAGGTAATCCTAGGATGGCAGCCGCCGCCATTGATACATTTTTCTTCCTACTGAATCTAGTGTGTTTCATTTGCAGTGCCCAAAGTGCGAGTACCCTATAGGTTTCTGTGCCCTCAGCGAGACGCCACACTTGTTCCTTCTCATCCTAACACAACCTTTTGTAACACGCACAGTATGTTCCTAGAATCCTCTTTTCTATCCGAGAGGGTGGGTTTTTTTTGAACATGCTGTGTTCTCATATTATTTTCCCTGCAGTGTATTATTTGCTCTGCCAGAACACATGTACTCAAGATGCTTGGCCTTGCCATAACTGAATACACTAGTTTAATGGTCACAGTGAAGACAAGCCATGGATATAAGTTCCGAGTTGGGTTCATGAACCAAGAAGATCACTGCTTTTTTTATGGCCGAACTTGGATAAACTTTCTCAAGTGTTACAGACTGAAAGTTGGCGCACGAATGTTGATGGAAATAGCAGAACCTGGTCTCATCTTCACTGCAATCTTCCACCCCGACGTCGTTCCAATTGTTCATCCATGTTAGTTTTGTATCTGGTTCTTGCTTGTTGCCTCGATTACTTCTTAATCCACCTATTCTGTCTAACTAATCACAATTTAACTTTAGAAGTAGCAACGAATCTCTCACGAAGATGCTACTTCTAACTAATATTTTCTTATAATTGGTGGCACGTGTAGGTTTTTTTAGAGTTAAGCAGTCTGCTCATTTGTTACTCTGTAATAACTCGGCTATTACTAATGGCACTGAAGTTGACTGGATTGACATCCACAAGTTCCTACACTTTATTGATCGTCTTGAGGTCCTTGTGGGGCGTTTCAATGGTGGAAGGCCACGTGGGATATGTGTGCCACTGCTGCACTCGTTGAACAGGTCCAACTGTGTGGAGAAACTTATGGTACGAGCTGTTTTCTGTTATATATGTTGTTCATAAACTATTGCTTATACATAGTTTTACAGCTGTGATCTTCTTGAAACAGGAACTGCCGAGTTCTATTGTTCCTATACAGATGCCTGACCATGGTCGGGTCAGACTTGTGCTTGGTCACAACATGATGTTTATGTCGACCTACTCAATTCCCCTTGGAGGTGAAAAGATACTTATTCACGGGTGGTCTCAAATAATGAAGGCCCGTCCATCTTGAAGAATAGGACAGAAGATTATGTTCATGCTTTTCCATGGCTCTAAAGCGAATATCCTGTTTATTGACCATGTTGCGAGATGAAGCCTCTTTCAGAAGGTTGTGGATGCGCGGGGTGGCGCCTGGGCCTTGTCCTGGGGCTTGGCGGCCTCACCCTTGATTAACTGTAGGCAAAGTAGCATCGTTCGAGGCGTTCTTTGTACGGTTGAACCTGTATAAGTACTCATACTGCTTTCAGCTTTGGTTGTTAAGTGCCCCTGCTGGTTTCAGTTAAGGTTGTTAAGTACTCCTACTGCTTTTACAGTCTGTCGTGTTTCTTCAGTCCTGTCTTCCTCCAGCCGCCAAAACTAAACCAGCTCCGGCGGGGCCACCTGCTTCCGCCTCCCATGGCTGGCTGCGCCTCAGCGCACGCATCGCCGCCCCACCGTCTCCTAAATCGTTAACGCCGATGTCCTCCGCGCGCTTTGGTGCGCTCGCGGCGGCGCCGCCCTCTCGCGTTGTCAACATGGTCAACAAACAAAAGGAATCGGCAGAAGTACGTGGAGAGGATGATAGTAGGGGCCCACCACGTCAGCGTATGGAAAAATAAAATGCTTCCTCCTAGTGTTTTCCTGACATCTGGGACCCACGACATTGTGAGCGTATATAGTCAATAGACAAGAGAACAACACAAGATCGGCTCACACCTGGGACGTAGCTACTCGAGCAGTATTTTTTTGTTTGGTATTGTTGAGACGGAGCAGGGTTTGAACTGGGCTGTGGCCCGTCTAGCCCAGCCTTATATTTTATGTTCACCATGTGACCAGCCCAGCTATTTTTTCTTTATGAAAATGAGCCCAGTTTATTTTTTCTGAAGAATACCTAATTCAGGCCTACTTATTTTTCTATGCCCTGATGGGTTGCAACTCTTTCAAGACGCCTGCAAATCTTGAAAGTAATATGAAATGGGTTGTAAATATAAAAACAGATGACAAATTGGCAATTACTTTATAATTTCTGAATTTTATTACATTTTCAGATTCCTATTCCATTGGGCATTAACCTAATCTAAATATATCTTCAAAGTACTTTAAATCTGGCTGGACATTTCGGTATTAAAAATAGTTTGGAACCCACAGAAATATGCGAAATTGGCCCTGGCCAACCAAAAAAACGACTGCAATAAATTGAATAAGAAGTTGCCATGAGCTATATATATAAATTATTAAAAAAAGAGGGAGTGGTCTGACTTGTGGGCCTATTTAGTTGTCGCGTATGCAAGATTTTTCTAGTTATTATATACGTCAACAAACGATTCTAGCAGACGTAACCGTTGGATGTCAATCCAATGGCCGTCGTGTTTCTTCAATCTCTGATCTTCTTGCTCCAGCGGCCAAAGCAGCGCCGGCGGGACCGCCTACTCCCGCCTCCCATGGCCGGTTGTGCTTCCGCGCAGGCCTCAGCGCCCCCTACTACTCCCACCGCTGGCCAGGGCATCCCTCTACTCACCCACACCCCCTGTTATTCTGCGGTGACGGCAGCCTCACACCGCAGCCGAACCAGTGAACGCTCGTACTCCTTTCCGTGTTGGCATCCACTGCCATGTCTTCCCTGACTCCGCGTCGTCCCCTTCCTATGCCTCGCCATCATCCACCGCCGTGGTGCTCTCGGCGCGGTGTGGTCAATGTGGTCAACGACCGACTTCCATCGGAAGAGTACTGTACATGGAGAGGCTGACAGCTGGGTCCACGGCAGCCGCAAGGAAGTGTCTCCTTACTACACGGAAAATAATTATTCCTCCACCTGACAGCGGGGACCCACTGGACGGGCCATCAGTATTTTGTGAAAAAAATCGTTTTCCCCTGGCTGCTGGGACCCACCGGACGGGCCACCGTATTTCACGAAAAAAACGTTCCCCCCGCTGTCAGCTCGGACCCACCGGAAGTGCCTCCTTATTACGCACAAAAAAAATGAATACTCCCCCGGCTAGCTGGGACCCACCTTGGTGGGAGGCTGACTTGTGGGCCTACTAAGTTGACGGGGACGAAGGGCTTTGTCAACTTAGTCAATATGAACGATTCTAGCTCAAGTGACCGTACGATGTCCATCCAACGGCCATAGTGCTTCTTCAACCTCTGGTCTTCTTGCTCCAGCCGCCCAAAGCAGCGCCGGTCGTGCCGCATGCTCCTGCCTCCCGTGGCTGGCTGTGCTGCTGCGGAGGCCTCACCGCCCCCTACTATTCCCACCGCTAGCCAGGCCCTGCGGCGACGGCAGCCTCACACCGCAGCCGAACCAGTGAACCCTCGTACTCCTCTCCGCGCGGGCTTCCACTGCCGCGTCTTCCCCGGCTCCGTGTTGTCCCCTTCCTAGGCCTCGCCGTCGTCCACCGCCGTGGTGCTCTCGGTGCGGTGTGGTCAATGTGGTCAATGACCGACTTCCATTGGAAGGGTACTGTGCGTGGAGACACTGACAGCTGGGTCCACGGCCGCAGCAAGGAAGTGCCTCCTTATTACGCGCAAAATAATTATTCCTCCACCTGACAGCGGGGATCCACCAGACGGGCCACCGTATTTCGCAAAAAAAACTGTTTGCCCCTGACTGCTGGGACCCACCAGCTACATCTTCGCACGCAAGGAAGTGCCTGACAGTCAGGACCCACCTGGTCGAAGCGTATGTAGCGTTGTCATTCTGGTCACGAACGTGTACGTACATATATACTGGTCGATGTAGAGGCGCGCACGTGTCGTAGTAGAGGCGCGCACGTAGCATGTACACGTACGTAGCGGCCAGGATGCAAGAAAGAAAATACGGCCACGTATGTGTACATACGAGCGGGGTCTCGAACGCCTACTCACGCATACGTACGGCCAGGGTTCGTGTACATGGCTGGGTCGGAACGGAGAAACAACATCGTCGTTGTGTTCATGGGGAGGCAACGAAATGCGTCGTGTTCATGGGGAGGCAACGAAATGCGTCGTGTTCATGGGGAGGCAATGGAATGTGTTGTGTTCATTGGGAGGGCTTGGACGGAACATGCGATGGAAACGAGGCCTGGCGTACCGCAGAACGGAGGAAATGGCCTTGTGTTCGACCGGCCACGTTCGAAACAGTATCCTGTTCATCGGGAGGGGTCTGGCGTACCACAAAACGGAGGAAACGGACCTCCGACGGTCGAAATGGGGGTCCTGTTGATCGGGAGGGGTGTGGCGTACCGCAAAACGGAGGAAACGGACTTGTGTTGGAGCGCTACGGTCGAAACGGAGGTCCTGTTCATCGGGAGGGGTGTGGCGTACTGCAAAACGGGACTCCACGGGATACTGTTCATATCCACCGTCGACCCCCTCCAGCCTCCATGAGCTACTGTTCATCCACCGTCGACTTCCTCCAGCCTCCACCTGCGACTGTTCATCCACGGGCTCCTGTTCATTCAGCCTCCACCATGCGCTACTCCACCGGCTACTATTCAACCAGCCCTCTCCACGGGCTCCTGTTCAACCAGCCCTCCACGGGCTACTATTCATCCTGCCCTCCACCATCTACTGTTCATCCTGCCCTCCACGGGGTGGTCATGTTCATCCAGCCCTCCACGGGGTCCTGTTCATCCAGCCCCAACCGGCTCGATCGATCGGGGTCCTGTTCATCCAGAGGCAACACCACGGGGTCCTGTTCATCCACCTCCACCGGGAA
>NC_041390.1:459415550-459482710 GCF_002162155.2 Triticum dicoccoides
TGTTCATCCAGAGGCAGTATCGATCGGCTTCAGTTAGCAGCAGTAGCCAAGGAATCGCTCGATCGGGTTCAGTTAACAGCCATCTATCGATCGCTCGGGTTCAGTAACGCGTAGCCTGCAGTGCAATCGCTCGGGTTCAGTTAGAGCCCAACGCCTCGCTCGGGTTCAGTTAGAGCCAACGCCTCGCACACACGCGCGTACGTGTATGAGAGAAGCGTGCATCGCTCGGCCCCCGACCTCCCACCGTAACCAGGAACTCCCCGAAATTTTCCTCGCCCTCGCTTCTATCACGGTTTTTTCCGTCATGGACGGCCCAAAGAATGTCATGCAGCTGCGTCTCCGGCCCGCCCAGGACGAAAAGCCCATTTTCTGTCATGATTTTTTATCATAGAAGTAGTAGCCCACCACATCTATGATGATACCGGGTTTTGTCACAATTATCATCATAGAAGTGTCATATGTATGACAAAAAAATTCGTTCGGCCCAAAATGTCACGGACGTGTCTTTTTTTGTAGTGGATGCAGGCAGGAGTCGGTCTACTTGTCTCGGACGTGATGCCTATATACATGATCATACGTAGATATTCTCATAACTATGCTCAATTATGTCAATTGCTCAAGAGTAATTCGTTCACCCACCGTAAAATACTTATTCTCTTGAGAGAAGCCACTAGTGAAATCTATGGCCCCCGGGTCTATCTTCATCATATTAATCTTCCAGTACTTAGTTATTTCCTTTGCTTTTTTACTTTGCTTTTATTTTACTTTGCATCTTTATCACAAAAATACCAAAAATATTATCCTACCATATCTATCAGATCTCACTCTCGTAAGTGACCGTGAAGGGATTGACAACCCCTTATCGCGTTGGTTGCGAGGAGTTATTTGTTTTGTGCAGGTACGAGGGACTCACGCGTAGCCTCCTACTGGATTGATACCTTGGTTCTCAAAAACTGGAAGAAATACTTATGCTACTTTGCTACATCATCCTTTCCTCTTCAAGGAAATCCAACATAGTGCTCAAGAGGTAGCAGGGGGCTTGCCTGGTTGCTCTGGCAAGAAGGAGGGGTCGTCAACACAGTAGTCGATTGGGGCACCAGCAGCGGCATTAGTCTCGTAGTCTACCGGAGAGAAGAGGGGGAAGAAACAATGAATATAATGCAAACAGATGCATAATGATGCATGACATGACAACGAGCGGTGCTAGGCGTGCCCTAACGCGGTAGGAGGTGATACCGGCGAAGGGGGGAAACATCCGGGAAAGTATTCCCGGTGTTTCACGTTTTCGGACAGCCGGACCGGAAGGGGAAAGTTGGCGTGTTCGCTATGCTAGGGGTGTGTGGCGGACGAACAGGCTGCGTATCCGGATTCGTCTCGTCGTTCTAAGCAACTTTCACCTATAAAACTTTTTCATCTGACTTACGGATTATTTTATATGAATTTCTAAAGCTTTAATAATATTCTAGATTTTTGGAATTGTTTTAAATTTGAAAGTTAATTTCTAAAGTGCAGTCAACCCAGTCAGCTTTTGACTAGTCAAAAGGGATAGCATGGCCCACATGTCATGGTCATAGGTGTAGATTACTTAGGCTAAATTAATTTAAACTAGGGGGCCACATGGCATTGTTTATATAGACTAATTAGCACTAAATTACATCCTCACTAAACTAGCCCTAATTAATCCTAGCCTAATTAAACCATGGGCCGGCCGGTGGCATAGCCAGCCGTGGCTGTGTAAACACACGCAACACATAGCTAGGGGTTACTTCTGTTTCCTGTTAACAGAACAAAGCATTTTGCGATTTTTATAGAATTTAATCCATGCCATATTTGAATTTGGTCCAATAGAATAATTTGGAGGTTGTCATGTGTACTCCCAACACAAGTTAATTTCAACGAAGTTAGACTTTGTATGACCATAGTTTTGTTGCCATCCAGAGAGCTAAGAAGGTAGAAATTGCAAAAGCTAGCCAGCGCTACAGTAACATTTAGTTACTGTAGCAGCGGCAGCAGAGCAGCGAAACGCAGCAGCAGGAGTTATGCATCCGTAGTAGTAACAAGAAGCAGCAGTAGGAAGCAAGCAATAGCAGCAGAGTTTCAGCAGCAACAACAGCAAAGGTAGCAGGTAGCGGGCGCTCACATGCAAGGGCGGCTGCGGGCGCAATGCATGACGATGGAAGCAACGGGGTGCAGCCAGGGGATGTCCAGCGCGCGAACGAACGCGACCAGGGGGCGCAGCAGGGCGCGTACAGGGCACCGCGGCACAAGGCGCGGGCGTGGACCGTGGCCAACGGACGGAGCTTGGGCGGCCCGTGGCGGCGGCAAATGGCGTTGGGGAGAGGGGAAAAGGGGGAACGGGCGGAGGCTCACCCCGGGAAGGCCGTGGACGAGCTCGCTGAGGCCGGGAGGCGCCGGTGATGGAGATCGACGGCGAATGGCGGGCGGCCGTGCACGGAGAAGATTGTCGATGGCGGCGCACGGGGCTCTCCTAGCTTGAGACCTTAGTCGAGGGCGAAGGAGACGACGATGGAGGAGCCCCTGGATGTATTATCAAGCGTCGGGGAGGCCAGTGGACATGACGACGACGGCCACCATGGTGAGCAGCTCGGGCACGAATAAATTTTGAGGTATAGAGAGGGAGCGAGGGGATAGCGAGGGCTAGGGTTCGTCCACTGGGTCGGGCTCCAGCTTAACTAGGTCAAGGGTGACGGCGGATGGTTGACACGCACCCATCGACGACATGGACGGGCGCGCCAGCTCCACGCCATGGCTCCGCCTCTCTCTCGGTACATGGGTTGAGGAAAGGCCCTGGTGGTGGGCTGGGCCTGGCACAGTAGAAGGGATGGGCTAAGTGCACAGGGAGGGTTTTCTTTTTATTCCTTTCCTTTCTTTTTATGTTTCCAATATTCTTTACTATTTTGCAAATTGTTAGGCCACAAAAATAGTTCTGTAAAATATCTAATGGTGCCACATAAATAATTTTCAATATTTAGCACTGCCATAAAAAGGTTTTGAGGCAAGATAATTTCATCTGAATTTTGTTCAAAATAAATTGGATTAAAAAGGGCTCTTTAGGTACTATTTTTGGGTGACAACTTTTAATTAAGCAAACAAGTGACACAATTTTTCTCCACCACAATTAACTATGGTTTATTTTCAACATTGGGAACAATTTAGTTTTACTGTTTGAAGAAATAATGTATTTAACTTTATTATAAATTTGAAATTTGCTTTGATTTTTATCAAGTGGAAATTGTCTTAGTTAAACGTGATGACACGGCACCATTAGTGTGAGGTCGCTGTAGCTTAAATATCGGGGCGTCACAGCGGGGTACAGGTAGACCCGCGGTATGGAATGACAACAGTGGATCTGAATAATCTTGGGTACACAGACGAACCATTCGTCCTAGCCAATGATGTGGCGCAAGTTTTCTATGTGAATGATATGTCTACCAAACCGACGAAAAAGAAAAGATAAGAAAGTGAATACATCATACAATGAGTCAAAGCACCACATAGTTCTTTCAGGGAAAAGAGACATTGTGGGAGTGGAGGGCAAGATAGACATGTTTAAAGATTATGAAAAGTTTCATGAAATTCCTCCCTTCAAATTCAAGGCTGGCCCAAGAACCCTGTTCAACTATGAAGATTACCCATGGTTACAACACAATAAGCAAGGGACACACGCGAAGAAAATGTGAAGACTTTCTCTCCACAACTATTCTGATGATGTCTTTGATTACACGAAGACAAAATGAAACCCCTTTGTAGTAGATGAGTTTTCGTCCGAAACCGTGATACTTCGAAAGAGATTCTCCATTTTGTACACGAAGTGCATCCAGTTTTTGCCATAACACTCTCAACTTTTTAGCACATGCTATGTGGGTGAAATAATGATACCATGCCAAGTTTCAACCTTTTTAAAGTTCATTTGTAGTGCTTTTCAATTTCATGACCATTTAGCTAAAAATATCAGTAAATGCATGAAAAATACCAAATGAGCCGAAAGGGTTGAAAATTGATGATATGGCTTTTAATGGTGCATGTTGAACGCACAAAAAGTCTGGAGTTGAAATAAGTTTTAAAAATGAAATCTCTTTGTAACAGATGAGTTTTTGTCCGAAACCCTAATACTTCGAAAGAGATTGCCCATTTTGTATACAAAGTGCATCCAGTTTTTGCCGTAACCCTCTCAACTTTTTAGCACATGCTATGTGGGTGAAATGATGATACCATGCCAAGTTTTAACCTTTTTAGAATTCATTTGTAGTGATTTTCAATTTCGCGGTCATTTAGCTAAAAAAGTCGGTAAATGCATGAAAAATAACAAATGAAGTCAGAAAAGGTTAAAAATTGATGATGTGGCTTTTAATGGTGCACGTTGAATGAACAAAAATTTTGGAGTTGAAATAAGTTCAAAAAATGAAGGCCCTTTGTAACAGATGAGTTTTCGTCCCAAATCGTGATACTTCGAAAGAGATTGTCCATTTTGTACACGAAGTGTATCTAGTTTTTGCCGTAACCCTCTCAACTTTTTAGCACATGCTATGTGGGTGAAATGATGATACCGTGCCAACTTTCAACCTTTTCAGAGTTCATTTGTAGTGCTTTTCAATTTCAGGGTCATTTAGCACAAAAATGAAATAATAGCAAAAAGAATCAAAAAAATATTAACTAAAATTATCAAAGTATTTGTTTGTTAAAAAGAATGAACTAAAAATAATAATAAATATTAAATAAAATTATCAAAGTATTTATTTGTTAAAAAGAATGAACTGAAAATAATCAACTAAAAATTAACTAAAAAGAATCAACTAAGATATTGACTAGAAAGAATCAACTAAAAAGAATCAACTAAAATTACCAAAGTATTTATTTGGCAAAAAGAATGAACTAAAAAGAATCAACTAAAACATTAACTAAAAAGAATCAACTAAAATATTAACTAAAATTATCAAAGTATTTATTTGTTAAAAAGAATGAACTTAAGTAAGAGAAAAAATTGCCCTCCTACTAGGGCAACACGACCTGCATATGACTAGAAACCCATCTGTATATGGGCCAGGATGTAGGCCCGCAAGCCCAACAGGGCGTCAGATAGGCAAGTATTGCGTGCAATAGAGAGGAGTTCAAAAGCACTGTGTGAGCGGTGCTTATAAATAAGTCCGCACGCCTCTCAACTAGCAAGGTGGGACTAAACATGTGGCTGCGGCAGCACCATCCCTTTGGTCCTGGTTGGTGGCACCAACCGGGGATAAAGTGCTTTGCTTCCTGCCCTTTCGGATGCTGAAAAGGAGATTTAATCCCGGTTGGTGGCCCCAAACGGGACGAAAGGCCACCCTTCCATCCCGGTTGGCACCACCAACCGGGACTAAAGCCCTTTGTATATAGGGGAACACTTAGAAAATTCCCCCCACTCTCCCATTCTCTCCCCCGACGCCCGCCCTCGCCCTCGACGCTGCCAGGCTGCTGCCCTCGATGCTGACGCCCCTGCCCTCTCCGGGCCTCCTTGCCGTCGCTGCCCGCAATCCGGCCGTCGTCGTCACCATCGCCGAGCTGCCCCGACGTCGTCCCAGCTCCCGGTGTGAGCCGCCACACCGTTCCCCTCCTCTCCTCCTCCCCCCGCGCCCTGACGCTGCCGCCCGCCATGATGTCGACGCCGCTCGTGCTCCGGCCGCCCACGCTCTCCGGACGCCCGCACTCTGGCAGCCCGCCCTAATGCTGATGCCCCGACGCCCTGCCCTGACGCCCTGCCTCCCGCAGTGAGCTCCGCCCCGGCCCCTTCGCTTGCGCTGCTGCCGTTGCCGCCGCCCCTGCCCTACGCGCTGCCGCTGTCACGTAAAGAATATGCGATGGATGGATTGTTGGAAAGAATATGCAATAGTTAGAATTTTTCATATGCAAAAGTTAGAATTTGCAAAGAATATGCAAAAGTTAGAATTTTTTATGTATGTATGTTCATATGCAAAAGTTAGAATTTGCAAAGAATATGCAAAAGTTAAATTTTTTTATGTATGTATGTTCATATGCAAAAGTTACATTTAAGAAAAAAACAAAATGTATGTATGTTCATATGCAAAGAATATGCAAAATTTAGAATTTTTTATGTTCATAGAATTTTTTTCTTAATTTTTTATGTTCATAGATTTTTTTTGTCCATGTATGTATGTATATATGTATTGATGGATGGATTGATGTATATAGAAAATGTTCATATGTTTGTAACAAAGCTAGATTTTTTTCCATGTAAAACACTTATATGGAGTGTCTCCGCTCTTTTTTTCCCTTTCTTTTGCAATTTCGTGGTGCTTGTATCTCTGTAACCGTGTATCGATGGAGATGATTTGTATATGAAAGTTGATGTACTCTCTTTGTTCTACATGATGGTGTCAATTGCATTCATGTTAGGATTCATCTACATGTCATAATGTTCGTTGCAAAAGTGAATCATGTACGAATCTGCTATGCCTATATGTCACTAAGTCTGAAACTATTAATTGATTCAATGTTTGCTTGATGATAGCCACTAATCTATAGCTCATATGCATGTGGTTCCTTTGTGTGATTTGCTCTATGTGATTTACTAAGTTAAAATGTTCATATATTCAAAATGAGTTAAAAGGCCCACTAAGTTAAAATTTACTCCCGGTCCGCTCGCCCGACCAACTCTCGAGGCCACCCAAACCCTAGAAGAAAGAGCATTGTCGATCTACCCCCTCCCGCCCCTACCCTTAATTGTTATGTATAATACTATATATTGGCGTCTAGTTTACCGGTCTTACCTCAGTGAACCGAAGGGACTTTATTTATTCGGTAGGCGGCCGACATAGGTCAATGTGGTAGAATGGATAGTTTGATCTCCTGCATATCGATTATTTTTTGCAAAGTGTCATCTCCTGAAAGTATAACCCCGATAACTTCGACATGAGAGGGGACGTCGGACATGCATGAGAGAGGCGGTCCGCAACTAATCCATTGCTCATATATGCATATGATTCCTTGTTGTGATTAGCTAGGTCTATGTTTTCCACTAATCCATCTCTCATGTTTGTATATGGCCATGTTGTAATATTTGCAGAAACTATGGAAAGAGACTTAGAACAAGAACAGTTGTTGGGGGATATAATCCTTGCCGGAGGTGATACCTTGTCATTTCTCAACGACACTGATGGTCAGGAAGGAGAGGATGACGACTCTGATGATCCAACAATGGAGGAAGAAGGAGATCATGATGGCTTCGGTGACCGGAGGGAGGAGGGAGCCTTAACTGTTGCAATGTCCGGCGAGGTATATATATATTTATATTAATTAAGCTTGTGCTGAGTTGATGCATTAATTGTTTTGGTATGTACATATATTAACGCTTCTTTCTTCTTTTAGCCCTCTGGATCGAGCCAAACTTCCGTAAGGATATGAGGCCCGAAGAAAAGGTTGCGCTAGGATGAAAGGTTCACGATCACATAAGTCGTGAAAGATGGCCAACCGATTGCTACCAAGCGGACCAAGGACGCATTTGTACATCAGTGCAAAGTTGTTGTTAGGGACAACATCCCAATCAGCATCCAACAATGGAATAAGAATAAGGACCCAGAAGCTTCTTATGTCCAGGATAGACAAAAAGATGATCTTTGGACCTCGCTGATGACAAATTTCAACACCGCCAGAGGAGGATCCGAATAACCCAGTTATAGAGCGAAAGGTCAAGTCGTTGGCTCTTCAGAAGATGGCAGAACTATTCAGGAACTGGAAGAAAGAGTTGAACACAAAGTTTTTCGACAAAGAGGAGACTCCAGAATTCATCGACCAATATGAGAATGTAAGAGATTTGATCACTGGCCCGCATTTGTGGCCTATAAGAAATCAGAGAAGGGTAAGAAAAGGTTACTGACAAACAAGCAAAATGCTGCAAAGAAGAAGTATCACCATCACACGGGGTTAGGTGGCTACTACAAAGCCTGGTCGTTGTGGGACAAAGTTGAGCAAGACCTGCTTGCTAAAGGGGTCCAACCAGCGACATTGCACTGGCCAGATCGGTCAAGGACTTGGTTCTTCGGGGTTGGTGGAACTTTGGACCCAGAAACAGGGGAGTGTGTTTGAACGGACGAGAAACTTGCAATACCCATCCGGAAGCTTCTGAAATATATCAAGGTAGCATAGGGAGGGACGTTCATTCCTGACAGAGAAAAGGACGAGCTGACAGAGGCCCTCGGGAATCCTGAGCACCCTGGATGAACACGAGGCACACCAGGCCCCGTTCCGTAGGTGCATAGGTTTCTCGATAGCGGTGGTTATAGAATCCGAGAGAGAAAGAGGAAAGAGGAAGCAACTGAATGCAGAGGCTCAGTGGAAGATTAGCAAAACTAGAGGAACTTGAGAGCCAGTGAGCTACCAGCCAACCATCTCAGCGGCACGAAGATCCCTGCTTCAACGTTGCCTTAGAAGCTACACCACCATCTCAGCGGAGAAGCAACGTGGCTTCCATGGAGCTCGTTCAGCCTGATTTCAGGCTCCTCGCTACCCCGTGGATAGTATCACGGAGGCTGAACATTGTGTTTTAATGACAAAAATTCCAAAACATGACCTTGAAGGTGCGGTCGGCTCTGTTGTACCTCCTCAAGCTGAGGGAACTTTTCATTGCCGTCTGATTCCACATGGCTATGCTATTGTGACGGTGGATGTAATAATGGATGGATTTGAGGAGCTGGAGCTCGAATACCCTACAGGTGAAGGGGAGAATCATCTGGAAAATGCTTTAAAGAGTACCTGTTTATGGAGAAAGGAGTACATCAAGCTTCCAAACTGGAAGCCTCAGCAGACTCGGCCTCCTCCGGCGCGTGAGGGCACTCCGCCTCCTCCTCCTCCTCCGATGAGTCAGGGCACTCCGCCTCCTCCTCCACCTACTTTGGCGCATTAGGGCACTCCACCTCCTCCTCCGCCTCCTCCGGCGTGTCAGGGCACTCCGCCTCCTCCTCCGCCTCCTCCGGCGTGTGATACCTCTCCAACGTATCTATAATTTTTGATTGTTCCATGCTATTATATTACCACTTTTGGATGCTTTATATGCATTAATATTCTATTTTATATTATTTTTGGGACTAAATTATTAACCTAGAGCCCAGTGCCAGTGCCAATTTCTGTTTTTTCCTTGTTTTTGAGTTTCGCAGAAAAGGAATACCAAACGGAATAAAACCTTCGCGATGATTTTTCTTGGACCAGAAGACACCCAGGAGGCTTGGGGTGCAAGTCAAAAGAGCCACGATGCGGCCAGAAGGGTGGAGGGCGCGCCCCTTGCCTTGTGGGCCCCTCGTGACTCCCCTGACCTAATTCTTTCACCTATATATTCACATATATTCCCGAACCTCCAGAAGCATCCACGGAAACACTTTTCCACCATCGCAACCTTCTGTACCCGTGAGATCCCATCTAGGGGCCTTTTCCGGCATCCCGCCAGAGGGGGATTTGATCATGAAGGGCTTCTACATCAACTCTATTGCCCTTCCGATGAAGCGTGCGTAGTTTATGATAGACCTACGGGTCAATAGCTAGTAGCTAGATGGCTTCTTCTCTCTCTTTGATTCTCAATATATACCATGTTCTCCTCGATGTTCTTGGAGATCTATCTGATGTAATATTCTTTTGCGGTGTGTTTGTCGAGATCCGATGAATTGTGGATTTATGATCAGTTTATCTATGAATATTATTTGAATCTTGTCTGAATTCTTATATGCATGATTTGATACCTTTGTAATTCTCTTCGAACTATCAGTTTGGTTTGGCCAACTAGATTGTTTTTCTTGCAATGGGAGAAGTGCTTAGCTTTCGGTTTAGTCTTGCGGTGTCCTTTCCTAGTGACAGTAGGGGCAGCAAGGCACGTATTGTATTGTTGCCATCGAGGATAAAAAGATGGGGTTTAGATCATATTGCTTGAGTTTATTCCTCTACATCATGTCATCTTAGTTAATGCGTTACTCTATTCTTCATGAACTTAATACTCTAGATGTAGGCAGGAGTCAGTCGATGTGTGGAGTAATAGTAGTGGATGCAGAATCGTTTCAGTCTACTTAAGACGGATGTGATGCCTATACTTCATAATCATTGCTTTAGATATCATCATAACTTTGCGCTTTTTCTATCAATTGCTCGACATTAATTTGTCCACCCACCATATAATTTGCTATCTTGAGAGAAGCCTCTAGTGAAACCTATGGCCCCCGGTCTATTTTTCATCATATAAGTTTCCGATCTACTATTTTGCAATCTTTTAATTTCTGATCTATAAACCGAAAATACCAAAAATATTTACTTTACCTTTTGTTTAGTTGTAACACCCTGGTTTTTGCCCCTTTTCTTTTTCTTTTTTATTTATTTGTTTTTGCTATGATTTTCTTTTTGGAGTGGTTCTGTGGCCTTGCCACCTGGGAGATCATCATCATTTCTTCTTCCAAGTGGCTCATCATTCTCAAAACTTTCCCAAGATCATGTCATTGCCATTCTAGCCCAACCCTAAAATTCTTTTCTATGGAATATTCCTTTTTATATATTAAAGGAATAGTCTTGTTTGCCCTAGGTTGTGAAGCAACCTATATTCCTGTCACTCCCAAAATTCCTAAATAATTCACATAATTTATTTGGGTCATATGTTGCTCAAATATTCCCAAACTTTCTTGTCCTAGCCCAAAAATAATTCCCCAATATTATTTCTTCATTTCTGTCCAGAGTGACTTTTTGTGAAGGAAGTGCCACCTATCCTTTCTTGATTAATCCCAAAAATTTTGGGCATGATATATCATCCAAATCATTGCTTCATGGTAAAATTCAACTTTATTTGCCTAGTCAATCTTCCTCAGCAATTTTTCAAAGTTTCTGTCAGACAGAAGGCATTGTGAAGGAAGTACTAGCTAGGAGTATCCAAATGAGTTGAAATTTTGCAAGACTCTTCATGTGCTCATATCATTACTCTCCTCCAAATTTCAGCTACATCCAATCATCTATGTGAGCACAACTTCAAATCTTTGATTCTGTTAATATTTTTAGGTTGTGAAGCAAGTATATTTTATATTGCTTCATTAATTCTGAACAATTACCAGATCATGCTTCTACCCAAATAACTCCTCTCCACCAAATTTGGGATCATTTCCTTAAGCCATTTGATCACCAATATTATTGCAAGTTCTTGGACAGAGAGGATGTTTGTGAAGCAAGTACCATTTTGGCTTGTCCATTTGGTATGATTTTTTGCAGCATCTTCTTATGACCATATCACCAGGCCTTGCCAAATTTTAGCCCAAGTGGCTACTCCAAATGAGTGCATCATCTAGATCAAGTTTCTGGACCAAATATGAAGTTACAAAGCAACCCTGTTGTTTTGTGCTCCATTCTACTCCAAAACTCCCAGGATTATAGTCCTTCTTAACCTAAACCTCTCAGACATCAAAATTGACCCTTAGCATCTCTCTGTTGATCACGCTAACATGACCAAGTTTGATGCATCAAACTTATCTGGATGAATACCATCTATCCATGGCTTCTTTTGCTTATCTTTCACCTCCTAAAGTCCCCACTATGGAGAGGCAACCCTTTAGAAAAAGTTTTCAATTCTCTTGTGACCTCCCTTTTCCTTGTTCCGTGGTGACCGCACAGCTAGCATGCGTGTGCACGCGCTCTGTGCTCTGTGGCCGCGTCCAGGATGTCTTCTAGTTCCGGCCCCTCTCCCTCTCGTCGTCTTCGCACGCGTGAGCATGTCTGGTGCCTTCTCCTTGTTGTTTCCTTAAGCATGGACCCCTCTCCCATTCCAGCCGCTTCCTCACCGGAGCTAGACGCCGAGCGCCCACGGGTGCACTGTGCCCCGTTTGGCCCCGAGATCGTCTCGGCCTCTTCCTCTTCCTCTGCTTCCCAGCGTCGTTTGCTTCTCCGTGACCCTCCCCTGCACTCCCTAGTCCTCTCCCCGCCCCGTGACGCTCTCAGCCATCACCAGAGCAGCCCCGTGCGCCGTTGGTGGCACCCAAGCTCGGGTGGCTTCGGTCGCGCCTATTTAAGGCCTCCCCGAGCCCTCTCGTCCGCATGAGCAGCTCCCCCTAACTCCCAGAAGCTACCCCGACTCCTCAGTTCGTCGTAGGAGCCGCTCATTCCTCCCACAAGGTCGCCACGTATGCCTCGGCCACCACCTATATCCACTTCAATTCCGGCGACCCCATGTCCCTCTCTCGGTTCCACCATCACCAGAGAAGCCTCTCCACCACTCTGGAGCTCCCCCACCCTCCGCTTCTTCCTCTGGTGGCCTGTGGGCTCACTTCTGCCCGAGGCCGCCGGCCGCCATGGCAGGGGCAAGCTTGCTCCGAGCCCTCCGACCTCTCCCTTCTCATCTAGCCACCACCAGCACTCCACCCGAACCCTGCGCGAGCCTCCCCTACCCTTCGCCCCTCCCTCCTATGGCCTCTGGCCGCATGACCAACTCCATCCGAAGCTCCTATCCACCGGCGGCAAGCCCATCCTCGTCTCGGTCCTCTACTCTAGCCGTGGGCGGGATAGATGGATGCGGCTCGATCCCCTATTCACGCCGGTGTGCGACACGATGCGAGAGGTTGCCGGAGCTGCAGGCGGTCGTCGTCGGGGCGGCTGGCCTCGCCTCTGCCTCTACGCGGCTTCAGGGAAAGAAGAAGGAGGAGCGAGAGGAGAGATTTGACCAGCGCGTGGGCCCCTCGGTCCCACCCTTCAGCGACCCAAGCCCCGGCCCCGCCACTGCCACGTAGGATAAATGGAGACGTACTCGGGAAGTATGCCTTCCCTTACCGGAAGCGCATTCCACTCTTCTTCGGTCCAGACTGCATTTTCTTTTCTGGAAAACATATTTTTAGAAAAGACCCGTTCAGTTTTCAGCTGAGGGCCTGTTTGTGATGATTTTATTACAAATAGGTCCCTGGAAGAAAAACCCTTATAACTTTTTGATCCTAACTCCAAATGAGGTGATTCCAAAGCTCACTTCTTCGTATCGTCGAGCCCATTCTGTTGGTATCATTTTCACCATGTGTTAAATTCTGAAAATGACCATTATTCCCTTGCCCTTATTCAGCCCCCTCCAGGAGAGAACGTTTTCCGACGATTCTTTCCGCGAGCTTCTCGCACTTCTTCCTGATGAATCCCTCCACCCCAGGCAAGCCACACCCTCCATTTGAATGATTGCAATGCAGTGACATGGTTTACTTCTTTAAACTACTTTAAAATATTGCATTAGCTATGTATGATTTTGTTCATGGCATTTCTCGGAGTATTATTTCGATCTTGCTATTGCCATGATATTGCTTGGAGTTCTAGGACTAATATTTTGTAGCTTATGTGAATGACATGTTGCCATCGGATTATTAGTGGCTTATATTATGATTATTTTCTTGTTGATATCTGATATTATATTTTGGAGTACGATTTTGGATATGATGACTACATGTGGATCTTAGGTTAATATTTTGATCTTGTTATTGGATTAGTAGTATGTTAGTACTTGGATTCATCATGATAGTAGTGATATGTTGCCCTCGGAGTATTGTTATATGAAGATATTATGCTTTGGATTAGTTGTTGGATATTGCTATGACTTGGATTACAGGTTGATAGATGATATCGAATTATTAGTTATCACTGTTATATTTTGGGGTTAAATTTTGTCATTAAGTTGGTCAGGTGCCACTGAACCGGGCTTTTCTAGTGCAACCACATTTGCCTTTATGGGAAGGCCCTAATGCGATCTATTGACATGTCTCTCGCCGGTGCCTCCAACGAGGGAAGGTTATGGGCGCGCGCTACCTTGACCAGGTAGGCGGACATAAGCCTTGTGTGCCTGTGGTTGGTATTGAGATCTCCTGTCCCTGTTTGGGACCATTTTTGTTTTGCCACGACAGTGGTCGTTGGATGTCACGAGTTAACATCGGGGCCACCCACGACTTAGCCCAAAGGGGAGTTTTTCAGAGTGGCCGGGAGAGTGTCATGGCAGTAGATTGGTTTTGTCAGAACGCCGTTGGTACACCCGAATGGGAGCAAGAGGCCATGGGTTCTGTGGTGTGGGTATAGTGTGCTAACCTCTGCAGAGAGTGTGTGTTTAATCTATCGATAGCCGCGTCCTCGGTCATGAGCACAAGTTCGTACTAGGTCACATCGTTCAATAAACACTCACATGATGAAATGACTTTATAGGTGATTTATATGTTGATATATTGTGAGCAATAATAGTTTGGCAGGATGCCGATGATGATGTTGAGATGATCTTGAGGATGATCATTCAGTTTGTGATCGCGAGGTGATCATGTGGAGATTGTGATCACAAGATGGTCAAGATGGTATATTACTTTGCTGGGTAGCCAAGAGTGAGATGGTTATGGAGATTTGAGATGTTGGTTTATCAGCAGTGTAGTAGTTTCATATCATGCTTAGTAGTTGCTTTCACATCATGGTAGATGTTAATTTAGTTAACCTGCTTAATGCTATGTTGTTTGTCTTGCCTTGATGCTTTTGGTTGTTGTGAGCTTGCAAGTACATTCAATGTACTGACCTGGCGTGTCATGCCAGATTACAGGTGATGCCATGATTGATTTATTACTTGTCGAGGTTAGCAATCACGCGAGCTAGATTGTGTCCCAGCCAGAGTCCCTGCCGAGTGGAGTTCACCACCTTCGTCGTTGTTCCGTTGCTAGAAGTATTCCACTGCTAGCATAGAGCTATTTTAGCAGGCGTAGTGTCGCCATACTAATGTGATGTTTTTTAACACTAGACCCTTGTATTCATTGTCCTTTGTAATAAGAGCTGATTTGTTCTATGTCAAGTAGTGTCATATTCCAGAGACTTCTCCTCGATCTCTGGGCTGGAATACGGGGTGTTCCGGTTCCTCTAAACCGGGGTGCCACATTAGTTTCATCTATCTCTATCAGATCTCACTTTTGCAAGTAGCCGTGAAGGGATTAACAACCCCTTTATCGCGTTGGGTGCAAGTTGTTTGATTGTTTGTGAAGGTATTGGTGATTTGCGTGTTGTATCCTACTGGATTGATACCTTGGTACTCAAACTGAGGGAAATACTTATCTCTACTTTGCCGCATCACCCTTTCCTCTTCAAGGGAAAAACCAACGCAAGCTCAAGAAGTAGCAGGAAGAATTTCTGGCGCTGTTGCCGGGGAAATCTATGCCAAGTCAAGACATACCAAGTACCCATCATAAACTCTCATCTCTTGCATTACATTACTCGACATTTGCCTCTCATTTTCCTCTCCCCCACTTCTAAAATGATTTTCAAAAAGATTTGCCCTTTTCTTTGCCCCTCTTCCATTCGTCTTCTTCGTTCACCTTCGGTTTGCTTGTTTGCTAGATTGGTTTGTTGCCATCATGTCTGAATTTGGGAGGTTATCGCTGAAAATGATGATAGTAACGATGGGGGAAACTTTGATGCTTTTGCTAATACTAATCCTCATGAAGAATCTACTATCTTGCACACTAAAAAACTTCGCATAGGTAGCGGCAATATTATTGGAAAAGGGGTTATTCAAGATTTCTTTACTTGTGCCAGAGCGCTACCCACGTTAGATGGATCTATTCTCCATAAAACTAGTAGTCTTGCGGATGCTATATCTTTGCTTGTGGTTGAACTTGAAAGATAATTTGTTCACATGCATCCATCCATACAAAGGATTTTTCTAGAGTTTTCTAATATTGAGCATTCTTCTGTTAAGCGTGCCGCCACTATATTCCTACCCCATGAGTTTAGATTTATTATGAAAGAAGCTAGTGAAATTTTCACGCATTATAAAGTAGATGGTGGTCGTCCTCCCATAGAGGGAATTCTCTTTAACCAAGAGGACATAATGCGTTTACGATCTCTAGATCATGTTGCTTACAATGACAATTTAAGAAAGAGGGTCCCTACCGAGGTTTTAGTTGATAAGATTTCTGAACTTAATGATAATTTGGTTATACAAAATAACGGGTTGGGTTTCTCTCTTGGACACAAGCTCATGACTTTTTGCTAAAAGAACGCTTACAATGATGAGTTGGTCATACAATATGAAGGGCCAAAGGAGGAACCAATTCCTCCCGAGCTTGATCTTTGGGGTCCCTATCCCATTAAATTCAGCCCTTTTTATTACTTTTGCTTACCACAAATAAAACTTGCTGCTGAATGAAGGGAGTATGAGATGAGCTTTCGAGATTTGCCTTATCATTACAATCACAATACCTAGATCTATTTGTGTCTTATGCCTAGCTAAGGGCGTTAAACAATTGCACTTGTTGGGAGGCAACCCGATTTTACTTTTGTTTTTTTGCTTTTTGTTCCTGTTTTCCTTTGAATAATTCATCTAGCCTCTGGTTGGATGTGGTTTTGTGTTTTAATTAGTGTTTGTGCCAAGTAAGACCTTTAGGATGGCTTACAATGATAGTTGATTTGATCTTGCTGAAAAACAGAAACTTTTGCGCTCAGAAAACAATCCTCATTTTTAACAAAAGTGTGATAAAATGTTGATTCTTTTTGCAGAAGATTAATAAACAATTTTCTTAGGTTGTCCTAATTTTTCAGAATTTTGGGAGTTACAGAAGTATTCGAGAGCTACAGATTACTACAGACTGTTCTGTTTTTGACAGATTTTTTATGTGTTGTTTGCTTATTTTGATGAATCTATGGGTAGTATCGGGGGGTATGAACCATAGAAAAGTTGGAATACAGTAGATATTACACCAATATAAATAGATAATGAGTTCACAACAGTACCAAAAGTGGTGATTTATTTTCTTATACAAACGGAGCTTATGAGATTTTCTGTTGAGTTTTGTGTTGTGAAGTTTTCAAGTTTTGGGTAAGGATTAGATGGACTATTGAATAAGGAGTGGCAAGAGCCTAAGCTTGGAGATGCCTAAGGCACCCCAAGGTAATATTCAAGGACAACCAATAGCCTAAGCTTGGGGATGCCCCGGAAGGCATCCCCTCTTTCGTCTTCGTCTATCGGTAACTTTACTTGAGGCTATATTTTTATTCACCACATGATATGTGTTTTGCTTGGAGCGTCTTGTATGGTATGAGTCTTTGCTTTTTAGTTTTCCACAATCATCCTTGCTGTACACATCTTTTGAGAGGGACACGCATGAATTGTGATTTATTAGAATACTCTATGTGCTTCACTTATATCTTTTGTGCTACGCAATTTTGCTCTAGTGCTTCACTTATATCTTTTTAGAGCATGGCGGTGGCTTTATTTTATAGAAATTATTGAACTCTCATGCTTCACTTATATTATTTTGAGAGTCTCTAAAGGCATGGTAATTTTCTTTGGTTATAAATTTAGTCCTAATATGATAGACATCCAAGAGGGATATAATAAAAACTTTCATATAAAGTGCATTGAGTATTATGAGAAGTTTGATTCCTTATGATTGTTTTGAGATATAAAGATGGTGATATTAGAGTCATGCTAGTGAGTAATTGTGGATTGTACAAATACTTGTGTTGAAGTTTGTGATTCCCGTAGGATGCACGTATGGTGAACCGCATTGTCTTCCTTCTGAGTGGCCGTCGGGGACGAGTGATGGTCTTTCCCTACCAATCTATCCCCCTAGGAGCATGCGCATAGTGCTTCATTTCGATAACTAATAGATTTTTGCAATAAGTATGTGAGTTCTTTATGACTAATGTTGACTCCATGGATTATACGCACTCTCACCCTTCCATCATTGCTAGCCTCTCTAGTACGACACATCTTTCGCCGGTACCATACACCCACCATATACCTTCCTCAAAACAGCCACGATACCTACCTATTATGGCATTTCCATAGGCATTCTGAGATATATTGCCATGCAACTTTCCACCATTCCGTTTATTATGACACGCTCCATCATTGTCATACTGCTTTGCATGATCATGTAGTTGACATCGTATTTGTGGCAAAGCCACCGTTCATAGTTCTTTCATACATGTCACTCTTGATTCATTGCACATCCCAGTATACACCACCGGAGGCATTCATATAGAGTAATATTTTGTTCTAAGTATCAAGTTCTAATTCTTGAGTTGTAAGTAAATAAAAGTGTGACGATCTTCATTATTCGAGCATCGTCCCATGTGTGGAAAGGATGATGGAGACTATGATTCCCCCACAAGTTGGGATGAGACTCCGAACGAAAAAAGGAAGAGGGCAAAAAAATGAGAGAAGGCCCAAAATAAAAAAAGAGAAAAGCCCCCAAAAAGAGAGAGCCCAAAAAATGAGAGAAAAGAGAGAAGGGGCAATGTTACTATCCTTTACCACACTTGTGCTTCAAAGTAGCACCATGATCTTCATGATAGACAGTCTCCTATGCTGTCACTTTCATATACTAGAGGGGATTTTTCATTATAGAACTTGGCTTGTATATTCCAATGATGGGCTTCCTCAAATTGCCCTAGGTCTTCATGTGCAAACGAGTTGGATGCACACCCACTTAGTTTATTTTTGAGCTTTCATAAACTTATAGCTCTGGTGCATCCATTGCATGGCAATCCCTACTCATTCACATTGATATCTATTGATGGCATCTCCATAGCTTGTTGATACGCCTAGTTGATGTGAGACTATCTCCTTCTTTTTGTCTTCTCCACAACCACCATATTCTATTCCACCTATAGTGTTATATCCATGGCTCACGCTCATGTATTGCATGAAAGTTAAAAAGTTTGAGAACATCAAAATTATGAAACAATTTCTTGGCTTGTCATCGGGGTTGTGCATGATTTGAATATTTTGTGTGATGAAGATGGAACATAGCCAGACTATATGATTTTGTAGGTATAAGCTTTCTTTGGCCATCTTATTTTGAGAAGACATAATTCCCTTGTTAGTATGCTTGAAGTATTATTGTTTTTATGTCAATATTAATTTTTTTTGAATCTTATGGATCTGAATGTTCATGCCACAATAAAGAAGAATTACATGAATAAATATGTTAGGTGGCATTGCACATCAAAAATCCTGTTTTTATCATTTACCTACTCGAGGACGAGCAAGAATTAAGCTTGGAGATATTACCTGTTTTGGATGCTTTATAATTTTTGATTGTTCCATGCTATTATATTACCACTTTTGGATGCTTTATATGCATTAATATGCTATTTTATATTATTTTTGGGACTAAATTATTAACCTAGAGCCCAGTGCCAGTGCCAATTTCTGTTTTTTCCTTGTTTTTGAGTTTCGCAGAAAAGGAATACCAAACGGAATAAAACCTTCGCGATGATTTTTCTTGGACTAGAAGACACCCAGGAGGCTTGGGTGCAAGTCAAAAGAGCCATGATGCGGCCAGAAGGGTGGAGGGCGCACCCCCTGCCTTGTGGGCCCCTCGTGACTCCCCTGACCTAATTCTTTCACCTATATATTCACATATATTCCCGAACCTCCAGAAGCATCCACGGAAACACTTTTCCACCATCGCAACCTTCTGTACCCGTGAGATCCCATCTAGGGGCCTTTTCCGGCATCCTGCCAGAGGGGGATTTGATCACGGAGGGCTTCTACATCAACTCTATTGCCCTTCCGATGAAGCGTGAGTACTTTACGATAGACCTACGGGTCAATAGCTAGTAGCTAGATGGCTTCTTCTCTCTCTTTGATTCTCAATATATACCATGTTCTCCTCGATGTTCTTGGAGATCTATCTGATGTAATATTCTTTTGCGGTGTGTTTGTCGAGATCCGATGAATTGTGGATTTATGATTAGTTTATCTATGAATATTATTTGAATCTTCTCTGAATTCTTATATGCATGATTTGATATCTTTGTAATTCTCTTCGAACTATCAGTTTGGTTTGGCCAACTAGATTGTTTTTCTTGCAATGGGAGAAGTTCTTAGCTTTGGGTTCAATCTTGCGGTGTCCTTTCCCAGTGATAGTAGGGGCAGCAAGGCACGTATTGTATTGTTGCCATCGAGGATAAAAAGATGGGGTTTACATCATATTGCTTAAGTTTATTCCTCTACATCATGTCATCTTACTTAATGCGTTACTCTGTTCTTTTTGAACTTAATACTCTAGATGCACACACGAGTCGGTCGATGTGTGGAGTAATAGTAGTCGATGCAGAATCGTTTCAGTCTACCTGACATGGACGTGATGCCTATATTTCATAATCATTGCCTTAGATATCGTCATAACTTTGCGCTTTTCTATCAATTTCTCGACGGTAATTTGTTCACCCACCGTATTATTTTCTATCTTGAGAGAAGCCTCTAGGGAAACCTATGGCCCCCGGGTCTATTTTCCATCATATAAGTTTCCGACCTACTATTTTGCAGTCTTTTGCTTTCCGATCTATAAACCAAAAATACCAAAAATTATTTACTTTACCTTTTGTTTAGTTCCATCCATCTCTATCAGATATCACTTTTGCAAGTAACCATGAAGCGATTGACAACCCCTTTATCGCATTGGGTGCAAGTTGTTTGATTGTTTGTGCAGGTATTGGTGATTTGTGTGTTGTCTCGTACTGGATTGATACCTTGGTTCTCAAACTGAGGGAAATACTTATCTCTACTTTGCTGCATCACCTTTTCCTCTTCAAGGGAAGAACCAACGCAAGCTCAAGAAGTAGCAGCGTGTCAGCGGACTCCGCCTCCTCCTCCGCCTCCTCTGGCGTGTTAGCGGACTCCGCCGCGTCAGCAACGACGGAAGAGAGATGCCGCTGCTCTGTCATCTAGGAGTACAAGAGGTGCGAAGAAATACAAATTTAGTCCAAGCCTGAAGCCTCTTCCAAAGTTACCATATGAGAGGACCGAAGAGGAAAACACGGACATCAGTGCTGTCGAAGTGAAGGCTCATGTTGAACGGAAACCTCCACCTCCGAAGGAAACGACAGATCGGGTGAAACTGAAGCGCACTCTAGATGCCCTTAAGCGACCACCATCGCCTTCACCGCAATCCAACTATGACCGCTGTATTGCAAAGACATATGATGAAGCGCGGCGGTCGGGAAGTACTTCTAGTGATGCAAGATTAGAAAAATGAAGAAGTGGAAAACAATTCCCCAGCTCGACGAACAAGCGAAGCAATCGTGCGCCCCTCTTAAGGTGTCTAGCGATATCGTCGCTAATCATCCGGAGCTACTGCCCGGTACCAATCTTGGCGATTACCTGAGCGATGATGTAGAGTTTGAAACGTTAGAGGTAGTAGAGATCTTCATATACGAGCGCGGGAAGGCTCTCGTCAAACCTGATCATCCTCCTCTAACAAAGATGATGCAAAGATTGCATGAATGGTACATGGATACATGCAAGAAGTTTGGGAAGGATAGTTTGATGGTGAGAATTAAAGATGAGAACGACTTCATTGGAGTCGACCTGATGCCTGTTGAATTTGTGGAGTTATTTCAGTTATTAAATCAAGAGGCCCTCGACAAACAACTCATGACTTGCTACTGTATGTAAGTACTACTTCTATAATTAATTAAGTCTCTAGCTCAGCTCGTTCATTGCATGTATACATAATTATCATCACTATATTATGCAGATTGAAGATCGTCGAATGCAAAAGAGGACAAATCTATGATATTGGGTTCATTAGCCCAAATACCGTAAATGAATTTATGGTACAAAACAGAGTCAAAGATACCAAGGAAAACTCTCTAGAGTCGTTCCTTCGACATCAAAACAAAGGGAAAATACTCTTTCCTTACAATTTCAATTGAGTGTTACTGTCTTGTGCATATTCGGTTTCACTTAATTACTCGAGGTTAAGTAATGTGATTGATGAGTTATGCATGTGCAGGTTCCACTTTATTCTGCTATCCATTAAGCTTGACGGGAGAGTAGTAACTATCTTAGACTCGAGACGTAAAGATCCCCAGGAATATGCGGACACGACTGCAATGCTCCAGAGGTAAGTTCAATCATTATCGCACCATATCTGCAACTTTCGTTCATTTCCTGATATCAAGTAATCATTTTCTTTGCCTGACAGGGTTTGGAAACAGTTCACCGAAATGGTTCCGGGTCTGCGGAAGGAGCTGTGATTTACACAACCCAGAGTAAGTAGTACTGGCCAGTTCCGTGCATCTATCATTCATTCTAGTTTCATCAATACCATTTATCATGCTTGATTATCAGTTTGATTTAACTATATTTTCGTAAAGTGCTTGTGGCAGGAAGGCGGGGATAATTTATGTGGATACTAAGTTTGCGAGTTCATTCGCCACTCAACCTTTGAGCGGGGCTTTCTGACAAACAATTTCAAGTACATAAACAATAATATTCACAATTTTATTTTATTACCATCAATTGTGTTGAGTTTTATTCATATATATGTATTGACCCTCTTCTTTAAATTTGATCTGGCATATGCGGGATGAACTCCTAATACATGATTGTATACGAGGAAAAGAGGAATTGGCGGGATTCTTTCTTGATCACGTCATAAATGAGAAGGGAGAATACCATACGGAAGTTCAATGGGAGTTTGGTGCTTGATGATTGAAAGGACCACGATGTCACCTAGAGGGGGGGTGAATAGGCGTTTTAAAAACTTCTATGAATTTGGCTTTATCCTAATGCGGAAATTAACTTAAACGGATACTTTTCAAGTACAAATCTGAAATATACTAGGCTCAACTAGGTGCACCACCAACTTAATGTAAATGAGGTGAGCACAACAAGGATGCTAACTGATACGTCTCCAACGTATCGATAATTTTTTATTGTTCCATGCTATTATATTATCTGTTTTGGATGTTTAATGGGCTTTATTATACATTTTTATATTATTTTTGGGACTAACCTACTAACCCAAGGCCCAGTACAAATTGTTGTTTTTTTGCCTATTTCAGTGTTTCGCAGAAAAGGAATATCAAATGGAATGAAACCTTCGGGAGAGTTATTTTTGGAACAAACGTGATCCAGGGGACTTGGAGTAGACGTCAAGAAAGGAGCAAGGAGGCCACGAGGTAGGGAGGCGCACCTTCCCCCCTTGGGCGTGCCCCCACCCTCATGGGCCCCTCGCAGCTCCACCGACCTACTTCTTCCTCCTATATATATCCATATACCCAGAAAACATCCAGGAGCACCATGAAACCCTATTTCCACCGCCGCAACCTTCTGTACCCAAGAGATCCCATCTTGGGGCCTTTTCCGGAGCTCCGCCGGAGGGGGAATCAATCACGGAGGGCTTCTAAATCAACACCATAGCCTCTCCGATGATGTGTGAGTAGTTTACCATAGACCTTCGGGTCCATAGTTATTAGCTAGATGACTTCTTTTTTCTCTTTGGATCTCAATACAAAGTTCTCCTCGGTCTTCTTGGAGATCTATTCTATGTAATTCTTTTTGCGGTGTGTTTGTCGAGATCCGATGAATTGTGGGTTTACGGTCAAGTTTATCTATGAACAATATTTGATTCTTCTCTGAAATCTTTTATGTATGATTTGTTATCTTTGCAAGTATCTTCAAATTATCAGTTTGGTTTGGCCTACTAGATTGATCTTTCTTGCAATGGGAGAAGTGCTTAGCTTTGGGTTCAATCTTGCGGTGTCCTTTCCCAGTGACTGCAGGGGCATCAAGGCACATATTGTATTGCTGCCATCGAGGATAAAAAGATGGGGTTTATACCATATTTCTTGTGTTTATCCCTCTACATCATGTCATCTTGCCTAATGCATTACTATGTTCTTATGAACTTAATACTCTAGATACATGTTGTATAGCGGTTGATGTGTGGAGTAATAGTAGTAGATGCAGAATCGTTTCGGTCTACTTGTCGCGGATGTGATGCCTATATACATGATCAAGCCTAGATATTCTCATAATTATGCACTTTTCTATCAATTGCTCGACAATAATTTGTTTACCCATCGTAATACTTATGCTATCTTGAGAGAAGCCACTAGTGAAACCTATGGCCCCCCAGATCTATCTTCCATCATATAAGTTTCCAATCTATTTTACTTTGCAATCTTTACTTTCAATCTATATAATTAAAATAACAAAAATATTTATCTTATTATCTCTATGAGATCTCACTCTCATAAGTGACCGTGAAGGGATTGATAACCCCTTTATCGCGTTGGTTGCGAGGTTCTTATTTGTTTTGTAGGTGCGAGGTGACTTGCATGCAGTCTCCTACTCGATTGATACCTTGGTTCTCAAAAACCGAGGGAAATACTTACGCTACTTTGTGTCGGTGTCAAAACCGGCAGATCTCAGGTAGGGGGTCCCGAACTGTGCGTCTAAGGTCGATGGTAACAGGAGACAGGGGACATGATGTTTACCCAGGTTCGGGCCCTCTCTATGGAGGTAATACCCTACGTCCTGCTTGATTGATCTTGATGAATATGAGTATTACAAGAGTTGATCTACCACGAGATCGTAATGGCTAAACCCTAGAGGTCTAGCCTGTATGACTATGATAATGAATCTCTCCTCTCCGGACTAAGTCCTCCAGTTTATATAGACACCGGGAGGATCTAGGGTCACACAAGGTCGGTTAGAAAGAAAGGAATCTACATATTCAGTCGCCAAGCTTGCCTTCCACGCCAAGGAGAGTCCCATCCGGACATGGGTGCAATATTTGGTCTTCATGTTCTTCACAGCCCATTAGTCCAGCCCATGGCTAACAGGTCAGACGCCCAAGGACCCCTTAGTCCAGGACTCCCTCAGTAGCCCCTCAACCTGGCTTCAATGACAAGGTATCCGCCGCGTAGATCTATCTTCGGCATTGCAAGGTGGGTTCCTCCTTTCGAACTCCAAGATAGTCTTCGGACGTATTGAATGTGCCCGGACCTGTAACACACGCACCACACACAACCACAAAGGGAATATAATTTTCCACGAGTCCAATCCAGTGACAACTTTTTGTAATATGACATCGCGTTTGCCCGATCATAATTTTGAATCGCTTTTCGTCTGCCGCTCCACGTTTCGATACGCGGTTTCCATTGGCACGTCTTGTCAAAGCATAGATCATGTCCCTTTATTGCAGGATTATCATCAATTCGGGCGTGGGTAACCCAACCGTGCATGTTTACATAGCCCTTGGGAATAGGCGGGTTTTAAGGTGAGTGGGGAGGCGTTCGATATTCACCGCCTTTATAAGGGGATAAGGATTCCCCCTTCTTCTCCCATGCCTTCTCTCTTCCTCTACCCTTCTACTCTTGAGCTCCAGCGCCCAAGCTCTCATCTTCTTCCCACTCAAGCTAGCACTCAACCATGTCTGGATCCGGAGGTCAAGGCAAGTGGATGGTCTCCTCCGTCAAGGAGGAGGACATTACTGAGCTTCGGGCGACCGGGTACCTGGAGAAGGAAATCGCCCACCGTCTTCCAGCCTAGGGCAAGTCGTCCCCACACCGAAGCCCAATGAGAGGGTAGTATTCATCCCTCATTTCCTCCGCGGACTAGGGTTTCCACTCCACCCTTTTGTCCGCGGGCTGATGTACAATTATGGGATAGAATTCCATGATCTATCCCCAAACTCTTTCCTCAACATTTCGGCGTTCATTGTCATGTGTGAGGCCTACCTCCCCCATTCAACCCCACTTCGGGCTGTGGCTCAAGGTGTTCAATGTGAAGCCAAAGGTGGTGGATGGCCAGCACGCGGAGTGCGGAGGCGCCATGGTGAGTAAGCTGACCAATGTCTCCTGGCCGAAAGGTACTTTCGTGGAGACTATCAAGGAATGGCAGAAACAGTGGTTCTACATCACAGAACCCCGCGATGCCGGCCGGGCCGCAACTGCCGAATTCAACTCTGGCGCTCCAATGCATCTCACCTCCTGGGTCGAGAAGAGCCCGGATTAGTCTTCGTCAGACGAGCTGATAGCGCTGCAGATGCGCATCCAAAGCATGGTGGACAAACACATCAAGCTTGTCGACGTAATCCAGGTGATGCTAGTTCGTTGGATTCTCCCGTGCAAAAGCCGAAGTCTCCCTTTATGGGAGTTCAATCCAAAAAAGCACCATACCCCGAAGAGGCTCTTCGAGACCACTCACGAAGATGACTGGAGGTTGCTCTTTAAGGGCAACGAGACACCGCTGGCCACAGATTCGGACCGCGGGCACGGCATTAACCACCCCGTCAGCGAGGTAAGTTTTTAACACATCCTCTACTTGTTTATTTCAAGGAGGGTGTCTGAACTTTTATCATCATTGCTTCTCCAGGAATGGATGAAGAGGGTGAAGCGGATCCAATGTCCGGCTCCGCTGCCTGAAGAACCAGTCATCCCGCGTCTAGCGAAGATGCTGGTGCCGGCGCCCTACAAGGCTCCAGAGAAGAAGGCCATGGGGAAGGCCAAGGGGGTCTGGAGTGGCCCCCGTCGCAAGTTCACTTCGGACATAATGTCCGAAGACAAGACCCATTCCTCCACCGCCAAAGAAGAGGAGGGGGAGGAGGGGAGCGACTCTCCCCCTGATGGGGGGAGAAAGAAGAGGGCGGCCTCCATGAAGCTGGAGGTGGAGGCGCCCAAGAGGGGGAAAGGCCCTCTCGCGGGCAGCTCCGCATGGGACGTCGACAGCAGTCCGGAGCGACACCCCTGGAACAAGCCCCTGGCCGCATTGTGAGTACTAAGAACTCGTACATGGCCATTTATTCGACCCTTTCACTTTATGATATTTACATGGTTTAATCATGTTACTGCAGTCCGGCCCACGACAGCTCCCAGCGATCCTCATCAGAGGACTCGTTGGACTCAAAGGAAATGGCCAGCGAAACACCGCCGGCCGCTTACTCTCCCAAGGCCAAGGGAGATGATGAGGTTCTCTCCCAAAAAGGACCTTCCCAAGCCAGGGGAGGTGCAAGAGCCCGTCGTGGCGGCGTCGGAGGGCGACACGTCGGCCGCCGGACATATGGGGGGGAGACCCCCATGGAGACTAACGATGGGGGCCGTGCTCAATTCGGCCCCCATATGAGCATGGATCCGGTGACCCATATGCCCCTGGAGTCCGACAAGCAGCTTCCTTTAAGAGAAGGAGGCGTGCCTGCCCCGCCGACGACCTCTATCCAACCAGAGGCGCTGGACAATCTATTGGAAGCACTACGGGGCGCTTCCATTGTGGAAGAACACCGTATCCTTATGGGTACGGTGACTGATAAAGTTCAGTCCGTTAAAAGCGGACCGAAGCTTGCAGCGGCCTGCTGGCAGGTTTTGAGGTAAGCGACATTTAACCGAGAAAAATCCCCACATAGATACTATCCCTTGAGACTGTCTGGTGTTCGGAAAGAAAAACCGGATAGAGGATCAAATAAATTTCGCAAGAAACTAACCAAATTGTGTCTAATGTGAATAAGCAGGCGTCGCTGCTGGTAGCGAATGCTCATACTGCCGAAGTCTCCGGACTAAAGCAGAGACTGGAGCAAGCCGAAGAGGAGCTCGACCAGGCGAGGAAGCAGCTGGAAGACCAGCAACGTATGTAGTGACTCGCAATGTATTTCGGAAATAATAAATCATGTATACTATCCGTACTGTTATGATATGTGTAGGGCGACGACCGAGGTCAAGACCCTGAAATAGGTCCTGGCCGAAGCCGAGGGGAAAGCCGTCAAGGAGCAGGCCGCTCGCAAGAAGCTAAAGGCCCGGCTGAACGAGGTCCAGCAAGAGCTCCAAGACGCAGTAAAAAAGTAAGGGACCCTGGAGGGCGATGTTTCAGCTCGAGAGACCGAACTCTCCAAGGCTCGACAAAGCGCGGAAGCGGTCCGGGTTGAAGCCCAGGGTGCCCTCCAGGAAATCCAAGAGGCCAGGAAGATCGTGACTGGTAAGGCGTTTAGCATGCAAAGCAAATATATAAAGAAGAAGTATTTCTTAGTAACCCGGATTCGGAGTTCTCCAGGGGCCTTCGCAGATCTGCCGAGCAGTGTGTCCGACGCCGCGGGGTTCTTCTGAGCGAAGAAGGGAGCTCCACGGAGAAATTGTTCTGGTCGCAGTATCTTGTGCTAGAGCATCCCGTGCCCTTCACCGATCATCTGAAACAGCTGGTGGAGTTGCATAAGGTGGCCGAGCTAGCCATGAAGGATTTGATAATCCGGCTATGGCCAGCCGAAGCTATGCCCGGTAGCTACTTCGGGCTTGTGAAGTGGCTAGTGAACGCCTGTCCTCGGCTAGATGTCGTCAAGCGATCAGCATGCATTGAAGGTGTACGCATGGCCTTCGCCCGCCGCAAGATGTGGTGGGCGAAGATGGACGTCGCCGAGCTGACCAAGGGGCCGCCGGAGGGCAAGGAGCACCGCACACCTGGGCGATACTTTGGCAATGTCTTGGAGGGGTCCCGCATTGTTGCGGATCAGTGTGCGAAAGACACGATCTTTGAATGAATGTATTCAAGTTCCTTCTACCTTGTATGATAAAACAAAGTGAGTTTGTAATATAATGCTTGTTATGTTTTTAAATTTTACCTCCTATGCGGCCGTGTTGTATGAAATCTGAGGGTTGGCCAGTCGTCAGCTTCTGCCCCCATGTAGGTAGTATGGGGGTGTTCGGGATGGTATCTAAACAATCTTGATCCAGTTATATGGTCCTTGAAGGAGTTGTTTAGCGCAACGAACCAAGCAACCAGACTATGCGGCGTTAACGCCCTCACTTAGCCATAAGAGTTCGACAATAAAAACATGGGCGCAACCCCTAGTATTCAGACTAGAGTGCTATAAGCATCTGATCGGGAAGTACCGATCCTTCGTGTAATGCGGAAGAAATATCCAACGATTTGCAACCTCCGAACAGCTGGCCGGATCTTGCTGCATCATGACAGTTAGTTTTCGGCTTTCTCTACTGAGGTGCTCCTTTGGATAAACCAAGGCACAATCGTAGTAGTTCTCCCTTTACTACCTTAGCTGATATAGCGGAACGTAAGGTAGTAAGCACAGGAGCCGGGCAACCCAACTATTGACCGAAGACATGATTCGGAGCCAATGCATATAATGCTAAATTCGGGGTGCCGAACTATACTTATAAAAAGTGTTCAAACTTTTGTTGCCGTAGTGTGTGGTGCTATGAAGCCCCTAGAAAACATCAAACGTACCAAAGTGTACAGGTGTTACCTGATAGAATTACCAGAAAGGAAAAGACAAAAATAATGAAAAATAAGAACTAGTGGTAAGCTAGGGCCGTGAAAATTTGGGCCGCAAACTATTTCTATTATAATTTTATTGGTGCGTTAAAGCGTATTTATACAAGTAGTGCAATAAACAGAAAGGCTGTTTACTATGCCTTCACCAAGAGAGAGCTACGTATGGGTCCTAAAGATAGGTAAAGGGATCATTAAAGAGACCACCTAAGAGTTTCCAGTACATCCATGCTTCTTATTGTCCTAGTGTTTTTATCCTTCGAAAAGAGTCGATGGTCAAGCCGCCAGAAAAGGCCTGTAAAAAAGGAAAAATAAAAGAAAAAAGGGAATAGTGAAAGTATGAGTGTCTGGGGCGGTCTAGCCGAATTGTGGATCATAAACTAGCTATGCCTCCGTCGATGCCCATGGAATCTTGAGTGCGTAGTTATGTACGCATGGTGCGAATGCCACTACTTGACCAGGACTGACACGGAGGCCGAATTGCTAGTCTAGCTCCTGACGAGTTGTCCTGCTGTAAGGTAGTTCGGACCCTCTTGACGGTGTCCGAGGGCTCGGCAGCCGAATTAAGGTTCTTCTTGAGAAGGCCGCTCTATACTTTTGCTGCTAAGGCAGCTGTGTGCTCTTCGGTACGGAGGGAGTGTTCTATATTTCCATTGACTGTTATGACGCCACGTGGACCCGACATCTTGAGCTTGAGATAAGCATAGTGCAGCAATGCGTTGAATCAGGCGAATGCGGTCCGTCCAAGCAATGCGTGATAGCCGTTGCGAAAGGGGCTATGTCGAAGATTAACTCCTTGCTTCAGAAATTGTCCGGGGATCCAAAGACAACCTCGAGCGTGATTGAGCCCGTACAACGGGCCTCTACACCTGGTATGACTCCTTCGAAGGTAGTCTTTGTGGGTTTGATTCTTGATGGATGAATGCCCATTTTGCGCACTGTATCCTGATAGAGCAAGTTGAGGCTGCTGCCACCGTCCATCAGGACTCGCGTTAGGTGGAACCCATCAATTGTTGGGTCCAGGACTAGTGTGGCTGAACCGTCATGACTGATACTGGTCGAATGATCCCGGTGATCAAAAGTGATCGGGCATGACAACCATGGATTGAATTTTGGGGCGACTGGCTCTATTGCGTAGACATCCCTGAGTGCGCGCTTGCGCTCCCTCTTGGGGATGTGTGTAGCATATATCATGTTCACCGTTTTGACCTGAGGGGGAAACTTCTTCTGTCCCCCTGTGTTTGGCTGCAGGGGCTCCTTGTCATTGTCCTCCCTCTGCTATCCCTTTTCCTTGTTCTCGGCATTTAACTTGCCGGCTTGCTTAAAAACCCAGCAATCTCTGTTGGTATGGTTGGCTAGTTTGTCTGGGGTGCCATGGATTTGGCACGGACGGTTGAGTATGCAGTCCAGGCTGGATGGTCCCTGATTGTTTCTCTTGTACGGTTTCTTCCTTTGGCTGGAGTTGGAGCCGCTGAATCCTGCGTTGACTGTAGTGTCGTCGGTATTATTACCATTGCTTCGGCGTTTGTGTCTGTTACGTCGGAGTTTGTCGTTGCTGTTTTTGGCCTCAGAGGGGCCTGCGTTGCTGGCCGTATTTTTACTACGAGCCAGCCAACT
The DNA here is from genome assembly GCF_002162155.2 of Triticum dicoccoides. Classification (NCBI taxonomy): domain Eukaryota; kingdom Viridiplantae; phylum Streptophyta; class Magnoliopsida; order Poales; family Poaceae; genus Triticum; species Triticum dicoccoides. The sequence goes on from NC_041390.1 coordinate 459,446,197, forward strand.
ATCCTCACCCGCACAAAAGCGGGTCATAAGTGCCGTGAGGGCTACCATAGATTTCGGCTTTTCTTGGCCGAGGTGGCGGGCGAGCCATTCGTCGCGGATGCTATGTTTAAAGGTCGCTAGAGCTTCGGCATCCGGACAGTCGAAGATCTGGTTCTTTTTGGTTAGGAACCTAGTCCAAAATTTCCTAGCTGACTCTCCAGGTTGTTAGACTATGTGGCTTAAGTCATCGACGTCTGGTGGCCGGACATATGTACCTTGGAAGTTGTCAAGGAAGGGTTCTTCCAAGTCCTCCTAGCTGCCGATAGAGTTTTCAGGCATGCTGTTTAACCAGTGCCGAGCTGGCCCTTTGAGCTCTAGTGCGAGGTCTTTGATAGCGTGGAGGTCATCTCCGCGGTCCACGTGAATATGGAGAATAAAATCCTCGATCCATACTGCGGGGTCGGTTGTTCTGTCATATGATTCAATGTTAACGGGTTTGAACCCTTCGGGGAATTCGTGATCTATTACGTCATCGGTGAAGCAAAGAGGGTGTGTGGTGCCTCTATATCAGGCCGCATCGCGACGTAGCTCCGATGGAGTCCGTCTGCGGTTGTCGGCTCGGGTGTGACTAGGTTTATCACGTTCGAATAGGTAGCATCATCACGTGTCGAGGAACGTCCTCGTGATCCGTAAATCATTCGGGTATATCCTGCCCTACTATCCAGGGTCTGCCGGAGGTCGTGTGTATGACCAAGAACTGTTTTGTCTCTGTTTTATCATGGCGGCGGGGCGGGCTGCTGTTCGCCTTGAGTTTCCACTCTATCCCGACCACGAGGTGGTCGGTCTGCCGCACTGTCCCTACCACGTAGTGTTCAGTCAGCCGCATTACACGAGGGAAGTATGGGCTCCGACGCCTCTTCGTCAAACTGAGGTAGCAATCTACGTTTTGGGTAACTCTTGGCTGGGCATCTGAGGCCGTATTCTTTGGCTGCCAGAACGTTAGTCCACCTGTCAACGAGCAGATATTGGTCAGCTTGAAGCTGCTGCTGCTTCTTTTTCAGGCTCCTTGCGGTGGCTATTAGCTTGCGCTTGAAGCGCTCCTGCTCGAGAGGTTCCTCAGGCACGATGAAATCTTTGTTGCCGAGGCTTTCCTCATCCTGAGAGAGAAGATGATAACTACCGTCCTCCGAGTCATTGGGCCTGGCCTGTTCATCGGGGCTGGCTTGCCTGTTTTCTTGCTCCTCCTGTTCGGATGTTACCTCAGCAAGGTCTTCATTGTTTTCGGCATCGTCCGAAGTATTGTCTTCTCCGGTTACGGTATTGCTATCCTTTGAATGACGTGACTTAGAGCGGTGCCGAGGACGCCGATGTTTTTGCTGTGTCTCAGGAGGTTTATTCTCAACTGGATTTTCTTTGTCATCGTCGCTATTCTCCTTTGGTGGATCCACCATGTACACATCGTACGAGGAAGTGGCCGTCCAACATCCGGTGAACGGTGGGTCCTGGGCCTCTTCTTCTCCGGCATCGTCATCCATGCCGTCGATGTCATCGGAATCGTAATCGAGCATGCCAGTTAAGTCTTCGACAGTGGTTATAAGTGGGTGGCGGGTGGGGAGCGAAGTTCCCTGTCATCAGCTTCTAGTTCGAACCGGATATAGTTCGGCTGTGAGTCCCCCGCCAAGGACATGTTCTTTAATGAGCTTAGCACATCGCCCAAGGGTGAGTGCTGGAAGATGTCTGCGGCGCTTAACTCGAAGATCAATAAATGATCAAGTTCGGCATCCGTGGACTCACATGGTTCAGAACTTACACCCAGAGACAAGTCCGGGGTTCCGGTGACACAAATATTATGTGAGTTTAAGTCCATGTGCGGCTCCGACGCCAGGGAATATGTGTGGTAGGGTTGAACCTCAAGTCCTTAGATGGTTCCATATGCTCCGGATCTAAGGCTAGAGCAGTTACAGGGGCTATCTCCTAAATGTGGTCCGATGACAGATTTATGTCATGTTCATCGAGGTGACCAGGAGCGATCGCCACGGTCTTGAATCCAGTGAAGATCAAATCCCCACAGATGTCTGCGATGTAGATCAAGCTCCCAAATCTGACATGATGGCCAGGGGCGTAGCTATCGATCTGCTCCAGATGGCCAAACGAGTTGGCCCGCAGTGCGAAGCCGCCGAACACAAAAATCTGTCCGGGGAGGAAGGTTTCTCCTTGGACAGCGTCATTGTTGATGATTGAAGGGGCCATCGAACCTTTTGAGGACGGCACAGTGGAACTCTCAATGAAAGCACCAATGTCGGTGTCAAAACCGGCGGATCTTGGGTAGGGGGTCCCGATCTGTGCGTCTAAGGTCGATGGTAACAGGAGACAGGGGACACGATGTTTACCCAGGTTCGGGCCCTCTCTATGGAGGTAATACCCTACGTCCTGCTTGATTTATCTTGATGAATATGAGTATTACAAGAGTTGATCTACCACGAGATCGTAATGGCTAAACCCTAGAGGTCTAGCCTGTATGACTATGATAATGAATCTCTCTTCTCCGGACTAAGTCCTCCGGTTTATATAGACACCGGGAGGATCTAGGGTTACACAAGGTCGGTTACAAAGAAAGGAATCTACATATTCGGTCGCCAAGCTTGCCTTCCACGCCAAGGAGAGTCCCATCCGGACACGGGTGCAATCTTCGGTCTTCATGTTCTTCACAGCCCATCAGTCTGGCCCATGGCTAATAGGTCGGACGCCCGAGGACCCCTTAGTCCAGGACTCCCTCACTTTGCTGCATCACCCTTTCATCTTCAAGGGAAAACCAACATAGTGCTCAAGAGGTGGCAAGAAGGATTTATGGCGCCGTTGCCGGGGAGATCTATGCACAAGTCAAGACATACCAAGTACCCATCACAAACTCTTATCCCTCGCATTACATTATTTTCCATTTGCCTCTCTTTTTCCTCTCCCCCACTTCACCCTTGCCATTTTATTCGCCCTCTTTTTCCGTTCACCTCTTTTTCGCTCGCTTCTTGTGTGCTTGTGTGTTGGATTATTTGTCACGATGGCTCAAGATAATACTAAATTGTGTGATTTTTCCAATACCAACAATAATGATTTTATTAGCACTCCGATTTCTCCCCTTACTAATGCCGAACATTGTGAAATTAATACTGCTTTGCTGAATCTGTCATGAAAGATCCGTTTTCTGGCCTTCCTAGTGAAGATGCCGCTACCCATCTAAACAGCTTTGTTGATTTGTGTGATATGCAAAAGAAGAAGGATGTGGATAATGATATTGTTAAATTGAAGCTATTCCCGTTTTCGCTTAGAGATCATGCTAAAACTTGGTTTTCGTCTTTGCCTAAAAATAGTATTGATTCTTGGAACAAGTGCAAAGATGCTTTTACCTCTAAATATTTTCCTCCCGCTAAGATCATATGTCTTACAGACGATATTATGAACTTTAAGCAACTAGATCATGAGCATTTTGCACAACCATGGGAGAGGATGAAATTAATGATACGTAATTGCTCTACACATGGTTTGAACTTGTGGATGATCATACAAATTTTTTATGCTGGATTGAATTTTGCTTCTAGAAATCTTTTAGATTCGGCCGTGGGAGGCACTTTTATGTAAATCACTTTAGGAGAAGATACCAAACTCCTAGATAATATTATGGTTAATTATTCTCAATGGCACACCGAAAGATCTACTAGTAAAAAGGTTCATGCTATAGAAGAAATTAATGTTTTGAGTGGAAAGATGAATGAACTTATAGAATTGTTTGCTAATAAGAGTGTTTCTTCTGATCCTAATGATATGCCTTTGTCTACTTTGATTGAGAATAATAATGAATCTATGGATGTGAATTTTGTTGGTAGGAACAATTTTGGTAACAACGCGTATAGAGGAAACTTTAATCCTAGGCCGTATCCTAGTAATTCCTCTAATAATTATGGTAATTCCTACAACAATTACTATGGAAATTATAATAATATGCCCTCTGATTTTGAATCTAGTATTAAAGAATTTCTTAGTTCGCAAAAGAGTTTCAATGCTTTGATTGAAGAAAACTTGTCTAAGATTGGTGAGTTGGCTAGGAACGTGGATATAATTTCTCTTGATGTTGATTCTTTGAAACTTAGATCTATTCCACCTAAGCATGATATCAATGAGTCTCTCAAAGCCATGAGAATTTCCATTGATGAGTGCAAAGAAAGAACCGCTAGGATGCATGCAAAAAAGGATTGCTTTTATAAAAGCGTGTTCTTCTAGTTTTGATGATAATAAGGAGGAAGATCTAATGATGATTGATGTGTCTCCTATTAAATCTTTGTTTTGCAATATGAATCTTGATAATGATGGGACTGGAGATGAGTCAACTTTAGTTAGAAGGCGTCCCAATGATTCGGAGTTTTTAGATCTTGATGCAAAAATTGGCAAAAGTGGGATTGGAGAGGTCAAAACTTTACATAGCAATGAACCCACTATTTTGGATTTCAAGGAATTTAATTATGATAATTGCTCTTTGATAGATTGTATTTACTTGTTACAATCCTTGCTAAATTCTCCGCATGCTTATAGTCAAAATAAAGCTTTTACCAAACATATCGTTGATGCTTTAATGCAATATTATGAAGAAAAGCTTGAATTAGAAGTTTCTATCCCTAGAAAACTTCATGATGAGTGGGAACCTACTATTAAAATTAAAATCTAAGATCATGAATGCTATGCTTTATGTGATTTGGGTGCTAGCGTTTCCACGATTCCAAAAACTTTGTGTGATGTGTTAGGTTTCCGTGAATTTGATGATTGTTCTTTAAATTTGCACCTCGCAGATTCCACTATTAAGAAACCTATGGAAAGGATTAATGATGCTCTTATTGTTACAAATAGGAACTATGTGCCCGTAGGTTTCATTGTTCTTGATATTGATTGCAATCCTACATGTCCCATTATTCTTGGTAGACCTTTCCTTAGAACGACTGGTGCAATTATTGATATGAAAGAAGGGAATATTAGACTCTAATTTCCGTTAAGGAAAGGCATGGAACACTTTACTAGAAAGAAAATTAAATTACCTTATGAATCTATTATGAGATCCACTTATGGATTGCATACCAAAGATGATAATATCTAGATCTATTTTTGTTTTTATGCCTAGCTAGGGGCGTTAAACGATAGCACTTGTTGGGAGGCAACCCAATTTTTTTTCTTGCTTTTTGGGTCTGTTTAGTAATAAATACTTCATCTAGCCTCTGTTTAGATGTGGTTTTATGCTTTTAATTAGTGTTTGTGCCAAGTAGAACCTTTGGGAAGACTTGGGGGGAGTTTTTGCGATCTTGCTGTCAAAACAGAAACTTTAGCGTTCACAAGATTTATTGCCATTTTTTACTGGATAGTGTGATTAGGTTGATTATTTTGGCATATGATTAATAGACAAATTCCTAATGTCCACCAATTTATTTCAGAATTTTTGGGTTTACAGAAGTATCCGAAACCTACAGATTACTACAGACTGTTCTGTTTTCGACAGATTCTGTTTTTCGTGTGTTGTTTGCTTATTTTGATGAATCTATGGCTAGTATCGGAGGGTATGCACCATAGAGAAGTTGGAATACAGTAGGTTTAACACCAATATAGATAAATAATGAGTTCATTACATTACCTTAAGTGGTGGTTTGTTTTCTTATACTAACAGAGCTCATGAGATTTTCTGTTGAGTTTTGTGTTGTGAAGTTTTCAAGTTTTGGGTAAAGATTTGATGGATTATGGAATAAGGAGTGGCAAGAGCCTAAGATTGGGGATGACAAAGGCACCCCAAGGTAAAATTCAAGGACAACTTTACTTGAGGCTATATTTGCACCCCGGAAGGCATCCCCTCTTTTGTCTTCATCCATCGGTAACTTTACTTGAGGCTATATTTTTATTCACCACATGATATGTTTTTTGCTTGGAGCGTCTTGTATGATTTGAGTCTTTGCTTTCTAGTTTACCACAATCATCCTTGCTGTACACACCTTTTTGGAGAGGCACACATGCATCGGAATTTATTAGAATACTCTATGTGCTTCACTTATATCTTTTGAGCTAGATAAATTTGCTCTAGTACTTCACTTATATCTTTTAGAGCACGGTGGTGGTTTTATTTTATAGAAATTATTGATCTCTCATGCTTCACTTATATTATTTTGAGAGTCCTTAAGAACAGCATGGTAATTTGCTTTGGATATAAAATTGGTCCTAATATGATAGGCATCCAAGATTGGTATAATAAAAAACTTTCATAAATAAGTGCATTGAATACTATGAGAAGTTTGATACTTGATAATTGTCTTGAGATATAAAGATGGTGATATTAAAGTTGTGCTAGTTGAGTAGTTGTGAATTTGAGAAATACTTGTGTTGAAGATTGCAAGTCCCGTAGCATGCACGTATGGTAACCGTTGTGTAACAAATTTGAAACATGAGGTGCTCTTTGATTGTCTTCCTTATGAGTGGTGGTCGGGGACGAGTGATGGTCTTTTCCTACCAATCTATCCCCCTAGGAGCATGCGCGTAATGCTTGTTTTTTGATGACTTGTAGATTTTTGCAATAAGTATGTGAGTTCTTTATGACTAATGTTGAGTCCATGGATTATACGTACTCCCACCTTCCCATCATTGCTAGCCTCTTCAGTACCGTGCATTGCACTTTCTCACCTTGAGAGTTGGTGCAAACTTCACTGGTGCATCCAAACCCCGTGATATGGTACGCTCTATCACACATAAACCTCCTTATATCTTCCTCAAAACAGCCACCATACCTACCTATTATGGCATTTCCATAGCCATTCTGAGATATATTGCCATGCAACTTTCCACCGTTTCATTTATGACACACTTCATCATTGTCATATTGCCTTGCATGATCATGTAGTTGACATCGTATTTGTGGCAAAGCCACCATGCATAAATTATCATACATGTCACTCTTGATTCATTGCCCTACCCGGTACATCGCCGGAGGCATTCATATATAGTCATATTTTGTTCTAGTATTGAGTTGTAATCATTGAGTTGTAAATAAATAGAAGTGTGATGATCATCATTAATAGAGCATTGTCCCAAATAAAAAAAATAAAAAAGAAAGGCCAAAGAAAAAAAAGAAAGGCCAAATAAAAAAAGAAAGAAAAAATAAAATAAAAGGGACAATGCTACTATCCTTTTTTTCCATGCTTGTGCTTAAAAGTAGCACCATGATCTTTATGATAAAGAGTCTCTTGTTTTGTCACTTCCATATACTAGTGGGAAATTTTCATTATAGAACTTGGCTTGTATATTCCAACAATGGGCTTCCTCAAATGCCCTAGGTCTTCGTGAGCAAGCAAGTTGGATGCACACCCACTTAGTTTCTTTTGTTGTGCCTTCATACATTTATAGCCCTAGTGCATCCGTTGCATGGCAATCCCTACTCCTTGCATTGACATCAATTGATGGGCATATCCCTAGCCCGATTAGCCGCGTCGATGTGAGACTTTCTCCTTTTTTGTCTTCTCCACATAACCCCCATCATCATATTCTATTCCACCCGTAGTGCTATATCCATGGCTCATGCTCATGTATTGCGTGAAAATTGAAAAAAAGTTTGAGATTACTAAAGTATGAAACTACTGCTTGGCTTGTCATCAGGGTTGTGCATGATGAGAGCATTCTTGTGTGACGAAAATGGAGCATGGCCAAACTATATGATTTTGTAGGGATGAACTTTATTTGGCCATGTTATTTTGAGAAGACATGATTGCTTAGTTAGTATGCTTGAAGTATTACTATTTTTATGTCAATATTAAACTTTTTTCTTGAATCTCTCGGATCTGAATATTCATGCCATAATAAAGAAAATTACACTGAGAATTATGCTAGGTAGCATTCCACATCAAAAATTCTGTTTTTATCATTTACCTACTTGAGGACGAGTAGGAATTAAGCTTGGGGATGCTTGATACGTCTCCAACGTATCGATAATTTTTTATTGTTCCATGCTATTATATTATCTGTTTTGGATGTTTAATGGGATTTATTATACACTTTTGTATTATTTTTGCGACTAACCTACTAACCCAAGGTCCAGTACAAATTGTTGTTTTTTTGCCTATTTTAGTGTTTCGCAGAAAAGGAATATCAAACAGAATGAAACCTTCGGGAGAGTTATTTTTGGAACAAACGTGATCTAGGGGACTTGGAGTAGACGTCAAGAAAGGAGCAAGGAGGCCACAAGGCAGGGAGGCGCGCCTACCCCCTGGGTGCACCCCCACCCTCGTGGGCCCCTCACAGCTCCACCGACCTACTTCTTCCTCCTATATATATCCATATACCCCGAAAACATCCAGGAGCACCACGAAACCCTATTTCCACCGCCGCAACCATCTGTACCCAAGAGATCCCATCTTGGGGCCTTTTCCGAAGCTCCGCCGGAGGGGGAATCAATCACGGAGGGCTTCTACATCAACACCATAGCCTCTCCGATGATGTGTGAGTAGTTTACCACAGACCTTCAAGTCCATAGTTATTAGCTAGATGGCTTCTTCTCTCTCTTTGGATCTCAATACAAAGTTCTCCTCGATCTTCTTGGAGATCTATTCAATGTAATTCTTTTTGCGGTGTGTTTGTCGAGATCCGGTGAATTGTGGGTTTATAATCAAGTTTATCTATGAACAATATTAGATTCTTCTCTGAACTCTTTTATGTATGATTTGTTATCTTTGCAAATCTCTTCGAATTATCAATTTGGTTTGGCCTACTAGATTGATCTTTCTTGCCATGGGAGATGTCGGATTTCGGGTTCCGGCAAAACCCTTGAGGTTCGAACGCTGGGGTGCGCACAAAGATCTCTCCTCTCCTTCTAGCTCGCACTCGACACGATCTCACGGCCTAGCTCGACGAAAACAAAGAACGAGAGACACAAGATTTATACTAGTTCGTGCCACCATTGTGGTGTAATACCCTACTCCATTGTGGTGTGGTGGATTGCCTCTTGGGATGAGGATGAACAGTTACAAGGGAAGAACAACCTCCTGAAGAGAGGTGTTCTTATGCTTGGTGAGCTTGTGTGGTTGAGGATCCTCTCTCTTGATGAGCCGCCCCCTTTCTATGGTGGTGGCTAGTCCTATATATAGAGGCCTGGGTCCTCTCCCCAAATATCAGGCGGGAAGGGATCCCACAATGGCCGATTTGAAGGGGGATAGCTAGTACAAGCTATCCTGACAAAAGTAGTCTTCGCCTGCCAAAGGCTCTGGTGGTGACACCGTCTTGGGCTCCACAGTGACCTCCGTCCTGCTGTCCTGCTGTTCTTGGTCTTATTGCACCGATGTGGAAACCTTTGCCTGATGCCTTGGGACTCCTCATCTGCGCTTGCCCCTTTAGCACCAAAGAGGAAACGAGGACACTTCGCGCGCTGGCGCCCGCCTGGCTCCAGTCGTCATGGCTTGCATCACAGGAACCTCGTGAGGTGTCCCTTGCCTTGATCTCTCCGCCCCTCACGAGCCAGCCTAGTGAGGCAGCCCCTGAGGAGGTCTTGCATCGTCCGCCTCACGAGGCTGGCCCCTCGCAAGTGTCTTGAGTGTTCGCTGGTGAAGATGGGCCGTACAGGGCCGCTGGGGGAGCCACACCGTGGTCCGCAGGCAGGCAAGTCTGGGGACCCCCGTTCCCAGAACGCTGACAGTAGCCCCCGGGCCCAAGGCGCGCCCGGACTTGGCGTTGAGGCGAAGCCAAAGGGCAAGTGCGGAGTGCCGCGGGCCCCAACAACCTGCGGCACCACTTGATGCGTGGCAACCGATTGGACGTGGGCGTCTCCGCTTCCCCACACCGCCTCAGCAACTGCCCGATTTGACGAGTCCTTGCTGCATGCAGAAAAAGGTCATTATTACCTTAGATCGTGGAGGCCGGTGGTTGGCCTGCTCTTGGCTATAAATGGGAAGAGGGGTGCAGAGCCCCTATCACCCATCTCTTCCTTTGCTTCTCCCGCTCCTTCTTCTTCCTTGCTTCACTACCGGCGGCGACACCCATGGCGCCTGCGAAGAGGCTCTCGACTGCAGAGAAGGGGAAGGCTCGCCAGGAGGGGCCCGTCTCACCACCGCCCAAGCGGGGGCGCGACCGTCCCCGCAAGCACACGGCGACCCCCGCCGCAGCCGCTCGTGGCCGCGGTGGCGCCTCTTCACGTGGCGGCAGCCGCCCAGGTTGTGGCAGTCCCATTGATGAGGTGAGGCGTGCCATGGTTGTGCGGCCTCCTCGGCCGCGCTTCCATTCGGCGGAGGTGATGCCTGATGTATACTACACAACCTTCTTCTTGTAGACGTTGTTGCGCCTGCAAGTGTAGAGGTTTGTAGGACAGTAGCAAATTTCCCTCGCGTGAATGACCTAAGGTTTATCAATCTGTGGGAGGCGTAGTATGAAGATGGTCTCTCTCAAGCAACCCTACAACCAAATAACAAAGAGTCTCTTGTGTCCCCAACACACCCAATACAATGGTAAATTGTATAGATGCACTAGTTCGGTGAAGAGATGGTGATACAAGTGCAATATAGATGGTAGATATAGGTTTTTGTAACCTGAAAATATAAAAACAACAAGGTAGCAAGTGGTAAAAGTGAGCACAACCGGTATTGCAATGCTAGGAAACAAGGCCTAGGGTTCATACTTTCACTAGTGCAAGTTCTCTCAACAATAATAACATAATTGGATCATATAACTATCCCTCAACATTCAACAAAGAGTCACTCCAAAGTCACTAATAGCGGAGAACAAACGAAGAGATTATGGTAGGGTAGGAAACCACCTCAAAGTTATCCTTTCTAATCAATCTATCATAGAGTTCGTACTAGAATAACACCTTAAGACACAAATCAACCAAAACCATAATGTCACCTAGATACTCCAATGTCACCCCAAGTGTCCGTGGGTATGATTATACGATATGCATCACACAATCTCATATTCATCTATTCAACCAACACAAAGAACTTCAAAGAGTGCCCCAAAGTTTCTACCGGAGAGTCAGGACGAAAACGTGTACCAACCCCTATGCATAAGTTCACGAGGTCACGAAACTCGCAAGTTGATCACCAAAACATACATCAAGTGGATCACGTGATATCCCATTGTCACCACAGATAAGCACATGCAAGACATACATCAACTATTCTCAAATCCTTAAAGACTCAATCCGATAAGATAACTTCAAAGGCAAAACTCAATTCATCACAAGAGAGTAGAGGGGGAGAAACATCATAAGATCCAACTATAATAGCAAAGCTCGCGATACGTCAAGATCGTGCGATATCAAGAACATGAGAGAGAGATCAAACACATAGCTACTGGTACATACCCTCAGCCCTGAGGGAGAACTACTCCCTCCTCGTCATGGAGAGTGCCGAGATGATGAAGATGGCCACCGGAGAGCGATTCCCCCCTCTGGCAGGGTGCCGGAACGGGTCTAGATTGGTTTTCAGTGGCAAAGGAGGCTTCTGGCGGCGGAACTCCCGATCTAGGTTTCTTTCTGGAAGTTTCAGTATATATAAGAGGTTTTGGCGTCGAGAACAAGTCAGGGGGTCTCCGGGCTGTCCACGAGGTAGGGAGGCGCGCCCGGGGGGTGGGCGCGCCCCCCACCCTTGTGGGCAGCCCGGGACTCTGCTGGCCAACTCTTTTACTCCATGTCCTTCTTCTTGTCCAAAATAAGTTCCGTGAAGTTTCAGGTCAATTGGACTCCATTTGGTTTTCCTTTTCTACGATACTCAAAAACAAGGAAAAAACAGAAACTGGCACTGAGCTCTAGGTTAATAGGTTAGTCCCAAAATCATATAAAATAGCATATAAATGCATATAAAACATCCAAGGTTGATAATATAATAGCATGGAACAATAAAAAATTATAGATACGTTGGAGACGTATCAAGCATCCCCAAGCTTAATTCCTACTCATCCTCGAGTAGGTAAATGATAAAAACAATTTTTTTGATGTGGAATGCTACCTAACATATTTATCTATGCAATCCTCTTTATTGTGGCAAGAATATTCAGATCCATAAGATTCAGGACAAAAGTTTAATATTGACATAAAAATAATAGTACTTCAAGCATACTAACAAAGTAATCATGTCTTATTAAAATAACTTGGCCAAAGAAAGTTATCCCTACAAAATCATATAGTCTGGCTATGCTCTATCTTCATCACACAAAATATTTAAATCATGCACAACCCCGATGACAAACCAAGCAATTGTTTCATACTTTTGATGTTCTCAAACTTTTTCAATCTTCATGCAATACATGAGCATGAGCCATGGACATAGCACTATAGGTCGAATAGAATGGTGGTTCTGGAGAAGACAAAAAGGAGAAGATAATCTCACATCAAGTAGGCGTATCAATGGTCTATGGAGATGCCCATCAATACAATGTGAGTGAGTAGGGATTGCCATGCAACGGATGCACTAGAGCTATACATTTATGAAAGCTCAACAAAAGAAACTAATTGGGTGTGCATCCAACTCACTTGCTCACAAAGACCTAGGGCATTTTGAGGATGCCCATCATTGGAATATACAAGACAAGTTCTATAATGAAAGATTCCACTAGTATGTGAAAGTGACAACATAGGAGACTATATCATGAAGATCATGGTGCTACTTTGAAGCACAAGTGTGGTAAAAGGATAGTAGCATTGCCCCTTCTCTCTTTTTCTCTCATTTTTTTTTGTTTTTTGGGGCCTTCTCCTATTTTTTTGGCCTTGCTCTTTTTTTATTTTTCGTCCGGAGTCTCATCCCGACTTGTGGGGGAATCATAGTCTCCATCATCCTTTCCTCACATGGGACAATGCTCTAATAATGATGACCGTCACACTTTTATTTACTTACAACTCAAGAATTGCAACTCGATACTTAGAACAAGATATGGCTCTATATGAATGCTTCCGGCCGTGTACCGGGATGTGCAATGACTCATGAGTGACATGTATGAAAGAATTATGAACGGTGTCTTCGCCACAAATACGATGTCAACTACATGATCATGCAAAGCAATATGACAATGATGAAGCGTGTCATAATAAACGGAACGGTGGAAAGTTGCATGGCAATATATCTCAGAATGGCTATGGAAATGCCATAATAGGTAGGTATGGTGGCTGTTTTGAGGAAGGTAAATGGTGTGTTTATGGTACCGGCGTAAGTTGCGCGGTACTATAGAGGCTAGCAATGGTGGAAGGGTGAGAGTGCGTATAATCCATGGACTCAACATTAGTCATAAAGAACTCACATACTTATTGCAAAAATCTATTAGTTATCAAAACAAAGTACTACACACATGCTCCTAGGGGGATAGATTGGTAGGAAAAGACCGTCGCTCATCCCCGACCACCACTCATAAGGAAGACAATCAAAAAATAAATCATGCTCCGACTTCATCACATAACGGTTAACCATATGTGCATGCTATGGGAATCACAAACTTTAACACAAGTATCTCTCAAATTCACAACTACTCAACTAGCATGACTCTAATATCACCATCTTCCTATCTCAAAACAATCATCAAGTATCAAACTTCTCATCGTATTCAATGCACTTTATATGAAAGTTTTTATTATACCCATCTTGGATGCCCATCATGTTAGGACTAGTTGCATAACCAAAGCAAACTACCATGCTGTTCTAAAGACTCTCAACATAATATAAGTGAAGCACGAGAGTTCATCTATTTCTTCAAAATAAAACCACCGCCGTGCTCTAAAAGAATAAAAGTGAAGCACTAGAGCAAACGACAAACTACTCTGAAAGATATAAGCGAAGCACAATGAGTAGTCGAATAATTATGTAACTATGTGAAGGCTCTCTAACATTTAAGAATTTCAGATCTTGGTATTTTATTGAAACATCAAGAAAATCAAAATAAAATAAAATGACGCTCCAAGCAAAACACATATCATGTGGTGAACAAAAAAATAGCTCCAAGTAAAGTTACCGATAGACAAAGACGAAAGAGGGGATGCCATCCGGGGCATCCCCAAGCTTAGGCTCTTGGTTGTCCTTGAATGTTACCTTGGGGTGCCTTGGGCATCCCAAATATTAGGCTCTTGCCACTCCTTATTCAATAGTCCATCGAATCTTTACCCAAAACTTGAAAACTTCACAACACAAAACTCAATAGAAAACTCGTAAGCTCCATTAGTATAAGAAAATAAATCACCAATTTTGGGTACTGTTGTGAACTAATTCTAAATTTATATTGGTGTAATATATACTGTATTCCAACTTCTCTATGGTTGATACTCTTCGATACTACTCATAGATTCATCAAAATAAGCAAACAACACAAAGAAAACAGAATCTGTCAAAAACAGAACAGTCTGTAGTAATCTGTATGAAACATATACTTCTGTCACTCCAAAAATTCTGAAATAAATTGGTGGACCTGAGTAATTTGTCTATTAATCATCTGCAAAAATAATCAGCCTAATCGCACTCTCCAGTAAAAAATGGCATCTAATCTCGTGAGCGCTAAAGTTTCTGTTTTTTACAGCAAGATCACAAAGACTTCACCCAAGTCTTCCCAAAGGTTCTACTTGGTACAAACACTAATTAAAACATAAAACCCCATCTAAACAGATGCTAGATGAATTATTTATTACTAAACAGGAGCAAAAAGCAAAGAACAAAAATAAAATTGGGTTGCCTCCCAACAAGCGCTATCGTTTAACGCCCCTAGCTAGGCATGATGATTTCAATGATGCTCACATAAAAGATAAGAATTGAAACATAAAGAGAGCATCATGTAGAATATGACTAGCACATTTAAGCCTAACCCTCTTCCTATGCATAGGTATTTTGTGAGCAAACAACTTGTGGGAACAAGAATCAACTTGCATAAGAAGGTAAAGCAAGCATAACTTCAAGATTTTAAGCACATAGAGAGGAAACTTGATATTATTGCAACTCCCACAAGCATATATTCCTCCCTCATAATAATTTTCAGTAGCATCATGAATGAATTCAACAATATAACTATCACATAAAGCATTCTTTTCATGATCTACAAGCATAGAAAATTTACTATTCTTCACATAAGCAAAATTCTTCTCATCCGGAATAGTGGGAGTATCATAAGAAACTCGAATACTATAAATTGTTTCCACATTAAAAGAGTAATGTTCAGAAAAGGGTAATCATAATCATGACAAGTTTTAGAAATATAATCATCACTACTTTTTATAGCATAAGTGTCATCACAATAATCATCATAAGTAGCAACTTTGTTCTCATCATAATCAATTGAAACCTCTTCGAAGATAGTGGAATCATTACTAAATAAAGTCATGACCTCTCCAAATCCACTTTTATAATTATCACAATAAGATTGAACACCCTCCAAAATAGTGGGATCATTACTTCCTAAAGTTGGCACTCTTCCAAACCCACTTTCATCAATATAATCATCATAAATAGGAGGCATGTTATCATCATAATAAATTTGCATATCAAAACTTGGGAGGTTAAATATATCATGTTCATGAAACATAGCTTCCCCAATCTTGGGACAAACATTAATTGCAGCAAATAAATTCTCAAACATGTCATTCTCATGAAACATAGCATCCCCAAGCTTGGGCCTTTTCATATCATAAGCATAATCATTCTCATCATTAATAGTATGGATAGCACCAATATTATAACAATTATCATCATCACAATGAGTAATGGGAGAAACATCATTTGGGATAGATACCTTTTTACCTTTGCTTCTTCGTCTTTTCTTTCTCTTCTTTACATCATGTGTGGGTTCAATCCTCCTTTTGGAGCTCCTTATTAATGATATTGGTTGAATAAAAGGCTCCTCCTCGTTACCTGATTCATCATAAGAAATAATAGGAGGATAATGGGAAGTCTCTTCCCTTTCGTTAGTATTCACTTCATCTTCTATTTGTTTTCTTGTGTTTATGTAATTGGCAATGTAAGGATTTTCAATGCAATTCACCGCACAATACATATAGATTTCCTCTAGATCAAAATCAAGAAATTTATCAAGGGCAAATTCTAGAATATCCTTAGTTATACATTTCATTTCTTCATAACCTAGAAGCAAACTAAGTTCATTATGATGCGCAAGGGAAATCAAGTCATCACAATTTTTGGACACGATTCGATCATGAAATAATTTGCATTGGATATTTAAATGATCTCGTTCATTGCAAAGTTCACACAGATAGCAAATAAATTTTAAATCTTCAGCACAAGCATCTAGCTTTTCTTGCAACCATTTAGTTTCTAAATACTTATGCCCCATGCAAAATCTATCTTTCCTATTTGGTGTGTACTTGCAAACTCTATGCACTCCACAAAAATTGACATGCTTATATGAGATATTCTCATCATGACTAGTGCAATCATCATTAGTACTATGGATATTCAAAGAATTCATACTAACAACATTGCAACCATGCTCATCATCCAAAGATTTAGTGCCAAACATTTTAATGCATTCTTCTTCTAGCATTTTGGCACAATTATCAGAATCCTTATTTTCATGAAAGATATTAAAAATATGAAGCATATGAGGTACCCTCAATTCTATATTTTTTCGTAGTTTTCTTTTATAGACTAAACTAGTGATAAAACTAGAAACTAAAAGATTCGATTGCAAGATCTAAAGATATACCTTCAAGCACTAACCTCCCCGGCAACGGCACCAGAAAAGAGCTTGATGTCTACTACACAACCTTCTTCTTGTTGACGTTGTTGGGCCTCCAAGTGCAGAGGTTTGTAGGACAGTAGCAAATTTCCCTCAAGTGGATGACCTAAGGTTTATCAATCCGGGGGAGGCGTAGGATGAAGATAGTCTCTCTCAAGTAACCCTACAACCAAATAACAAAGAGTCTCTTGTGTCCCCAACACACCCAATACAATGGTAAATTGTATAGGTGCACTAGTTCGGCGAAGAGATGGTGATACAAGGGCAATATAGATGGTAGATATAGGTTTTTGTAATCTGAAAATATAAAAAAGCAAGGTAGCAAGTGGTAAAAGTGAGCACAAACGGGATTGCAATGCTAGGAAACAAGGCCTAGGGTTCATACTTTCACTAGTGCAAGTTCTCTCAACAATAATAACATAATTGGATCATATAACTATCCCACAACATGCAACTAAGAGTCACTCCAAAGTCACTAATGGCGGAGAACAAACAATGAGATTATGGTAGGGTACGAAACCACCTCAAAGTTATCCTTTCTGATCAATCTATCATAGAGTTCGTACTAGAATAACACCTTAAGACACAAATCAACCAAAACCCTAATGTCACCTAGATACTCCAATGTCACCTCAACTATCCGTGGGTATGATTATAAGATATGCATCACACAATCTCATATTCATCTATTCAACCAACACAAAGAACTTCAAAGAGTGCCCCAAAGTTTCTATCGGAGAGTCAAGACGGAAATGTGTGCTAATCCCTGTGCATAAGTTCACGAGGTCACGAAACTCGCAAGTTGATCACCAAAACATACATCAAGTGGATCACGTGATATCCCACTGTCACCACAGATAAGCACATGCAAGACACACATCAAGTGTTCTCAAATCCTTAAAGACTCAATCCGATAAGATAACTTCAAAGGCAAAACTCAATTCATCACAAGAGAGTAGAGGGGGAGAAACATCATAAGATCCAACTATAATAGCAAAGCTCGTGATACATCAAGATCGTGCGATATCAAAAACACGAGAGAGAGAGAGAGAGAGGTCAAACACATAGCTACTGGTACATACCCTCAACCCCGAGGGAGAACTACTCCCTCCTCGTCATGGAGAGCGCCGGGATGATGAAGATGGCCACCAGAGAGGGATTCCCCCCTCCGACAGGGTGCCGGAATGAGTCTAGATTGGTTTTCGGTGGCTACAGAGGCTTCTGGCGGCGGAACTCCCGATCTAGATTTCTTTCTGGAAGTTTCAGTATATATAAGAGGTTTTGGCGTCGAGAACAAGTCAGGGGGGGTCTTCGGGCTGTCCACGAGGTAGGGAGGCGCGCCCAGGGGGTGGGCACGCCCCCCACCCTCGTGGGCAGCCCGAGACTCTTCTGGCCCAACTCTTTTACTCCATGTCCTTCTGGTCCAAAAATAAGTTCCGTGAAGTTCCAGGTCAATTGGACTCCGTTTGGTTTTCCTTTTCTGCGATACTCAAAAACAAGGAAAAAACAAAAACTGGCATTGGGCTCTAGGTTAATAGGTTAGTCCCAAAAATCATATAAAATAGCATTTAAATGCATATAAGACATCCAAGGTTGATAATATAATAGCATGGAACAATCAAAAAATTATAGATATGTTGGAGACGTATGAATGCCGAAGTTCATCGTGTGGTCGGAGAATCCGGCTGGCACCTGGCTTCAGCTCCCACGATTCTTTATCGGTGAACTGTCGTCCGCAGGTCCAGGCGGTCTCTGGCTGCAGGCGGACGGTTGCTGTAGCAGGGCTTCGTGGGTCGTGGTGGAAGTCTCCGCCACGGGTAACGCGGCCCTGGCCCGCGGCTGGCAGACGTTCGCCTGCGTGCGCAGACTGGGTAGGCGGTGTGCCCTCCATTTCAAGTACGATGGCGACGCACCCTCTTCATGAGGGTATTTGGGGAAGATGGTCGCCGTGTCGGGTGCTGCCCCGAGGACGACGACGACGACGATGAGGTGCTCGGCCTTGGCGATGGCCACGACGAGAGTGACGGCGGGCCTGCCCTCGGCGCCGGCCATGTCTCGTCCAGCTACATCGACTCTTCTTCCGGTGACAACTCCAGCAGTGGCGGCTACGACCAGACACCACGCCGCCGGGCCCGCTTCGAAGGTGGCAGCGGGTCGTCTCGTCACCGCGCGCCAGTGAAGCACGAGGAGGGGTCAAGCTGAGCTCGGGGGAGCGTCATGGGCCCATCCTCACGAACTGCCGCTTTTGTTTCGTTCTTCTTTTCCTTCCTGCATTAAGAGAGAGACAAGTATCGGGCCCCACTGGGGCGTGCAACAACTATGATTTCCAAGTGACTCTGCTATGTTTATCGCTCTTGTGTCGTGTTGCAGCGTCAATATTTTGTGTATGCGCGTAGGAATAACTTAGCTTGGTGCGCCTGAAGTAGTTTCTGTCTCGCAAGATGCGCATTCCCCAATGCCTGATGAGGCCTCATGTGCTCGGAAGGCGTCTGAGAACTGCAAAAATTCACTAGGAAATTCTTATCTTTCCGAATCCTGGTCGCAGGTGAGGGAGTCCTGGACTAAGGGGTCCTCGGGCATCCGGCCTGTTAGCCATGGGCCGGACTGATGGGCTGTGAAGACACGAAGACCGAAGACTGCACCTGTGTCCGGATAGGACTCAGCTTGGCGTGGAAGGCGATCAAATATGTAGATTCCTTTCTTTGTAACCGACCTCATGTAACCCTAGATCCTCCTAGTGTTTATATAAACCAGAGGACTTAGTCCGGAGAGGAGGATATTCATTACCATAGCCATACAAGCTAGACCTCTAGGGTTTAGCCATTACGATCTCGTGGTAGATCAACTCTTGTAATACTCATATTCATCAAGATCAATCAAGCAGGACGTAGGGTATTACCTCCATAGAGAGTGACCGAACCTGGGTAAACATAGTGCCCCCTGTCTCCTATTACCATCGATGTTAGACAGACAGTTCGGGACCCCCTACCCGAGATCTGCCGGTTTTGACACCGACATTGGTGCTTTCATTGAGAGTTCCACCGTGCCGTCCTCAAAAGGATCGATGGCCCCTTCAATCGTCAACAATGTCGCTGTCCAAGGAGAAACCTTCCTCCCCGGACAGATTTTCATGTTCGGCGGCTTCGCACTGTGGGCCAACTCGTTTGGCCATCTGGAGCAGATCGATAGCTCTGCCCCTGGCCATCAGGTCAGATTTGGGAGCTTGAACTACGTCGCGGACATCCACAGAGATTTGATATTCGCTGGATTGGAGACCGCGGCGATCGCTCCTGGTCACCTCGATGAACATGACCTAAATATGTCATCGGACCACATTTAGGAGATAGCTCCTGTAACTACTCTGGCCTTAGATCCGAAGCATACGACGCCATCTAAGGACTGGAGGTTCAACCCCACCATAGAGGCCACAGATTCCCTGGCGTTGGAGCCGCACATGGACTTAAACTCACACAATATTTGTGTCACCGAAACCCCGGACTCGTCTTTGGGTGTAAGTTCCGAACCATGTGAGTCCACGGATGCTGAACTTGATCGTTTATCGATCTTCGAGTTCAGCGCCGCAGACATCTTCCAGCACTCACCCTTGGGTGATGTGCTAAGCTCATTAAAGAACCCGTCCTTGGCGGGGGACTCATAGCCGAACTATGTTCGGTTCGAACTAGGGGCTGGTGATGGAGAATCTTGCTTCCCACCCGCCACCCACTTCATAGCCACAGTCGAGGATTTAACCGACACGCTCCATTACAACTACGAAGACATCGACGGTATTGATGACGATGCTGATGAGGAGCAAAATCAAAGTCCGCCATTCACTGGATGCTGGACAACCACCTCTTCGTACGATGTGTACATGGTGGACACATCCAAAACAACCAACGACGATGACAAAGAAAATCCAGTTGAGAATAAATCTCCTGAGACACAACAAAAATGCCGACGCCCTCGGCGCCGCTCTAAGTCACGTCGTTCAAAGAACTGCAATACCGGCACCGGAGAAGGCAATACTCCGGACGATGCCGAGAACAATGAAGACCTTGATGAGGTAACATCCGAACAGGAGGAGCAAGATAACGGGCAAGCCAGCCTCGACGAACAGGCCAGGCCCAATGACTCAGAGGACGGTAGTTATCATCCGCTCTCTGAGGACGAGGAAAGCCTCGGCAATAAAGATTTCATCGTGCCTGAGGAACCTCTCGAGCATGAGCGCTTCAAGCTGTGGCACCCGGCTCAGAGAAAACTAGAACGCCCCGTATTCTAGCCCAGAGATCGAGGTGAAGTCTTCTGGAATACGGCACTACTTAGTATAGAACAAACCGGCTCTCTATTACAACATGAATATGAATACAAGGGTTCTGATATTACAATGAATAACATTGGTACGGCGACACTACGCCAACCATGGTTGCTCTATACAAGCAGCATAACAACTTGAAGCAGCGAAACAACGAACGGCGATGATGGACTCCAATCCGCAGGGACTCTGGCTGGAAAGTTTATCCTAGCTCGCGAACACGGGAACAACACCAAACAAGCAAGCAATCCAGGCACGACCTGCAAACTGGCATGACACGCCAGGTCAGTACATTGAATGTACTTGCAAGCTCACAATAACCAGAAGTAGTCAAGACAAACAACAGCATGGCAATTATAGGTTAAGCAGGAATTATCATGAGATCATCAAGATAACAAGGCATGAACAACATAATATCGCTAGAACAATATGATCATGGCATGAACATATAAATCTGATGATACTAGCATGTAACATGATGACACTACATGCACCATTTATTCTGCTCGGGTTACCTCGTAACCATCACATGCATCACTTACCAACTTCGGACATTACACGATCATCTCAGGATCAAATCAAGCTTGGTATAAACAATACCGTAGTAATCATAAAATGACCACAAGGAGCTTGATCTTTACCCACGATTCTCGCACAACATCACGAATATCCAACAACTCGGTATCCTCAATACCACGGTGATCATTCCGGCGATCACAACCAACTTATCTCATCCTCGAGCCGGGGTTGTTATTTAGCACATTATTATTATTACTGTTGACTCACAGTGTGACCAACTACGAACTGCGCCCTTATCCGCGGGCGCGGCTATCGATAGGTTTAATATACACTCTGCAGAGGTTAGTACACTATACCCACACTACGGAACCCATGGCCTCGCACTCCCATTTGGGTGGACCAACGGCGTTCCGACAAAACCAATCTATTGTCATGACACTCTCCCGGCCACTCCGACCCACTCCCAACTAGGCTAGTCCTGGGTGGCCCCGTGTCTACCAAAGACACAACGACCACCGTCATGGCCAAACGGCCCTCATGGGGACCGGATCCATAATAATAACAACAACGGGCACACAAGGTTATGTCTGCTTACCGGGCCAGGGTACCGCACACCCATAACCTTCCCTAGTTGGAGGCACCGGCGAGAGGCATGACAATAGACCCAGTTAGGACCTTCCCATAAAGGTAAGCGTGGTTGCACTGGTCAGTTCGATATGGTGGCACCATGACTCAGCCAACAGGTGTTCAAGTTCAATTTAATCCGGTTAAACTTGAATGCAAATATGCTGAGCCATGATAAAATAACATGATACAATTACAATGTATGAGCATGATATCAACATAAGCACGGGTGCAACATAACTAGCAACCATATCAACAATGAATCATCTCCAACTGAGCATGGCATAATGAAGAGCATGAGTATTACCAATACAACACTACTCAGAGTATAACATGACCACTAGCATCAACAATAAACATCATGCAAGAACATATCAACAATGCCATCATGCAAGCATTTAACCAACTGGATGCAATGGAACATGCATAACAACGGTACCTGGGACAGACATCAGTCATGCACCGAAGACCATTACCAACATCAACATATACTACTAGCAAGCATAAGCATATGAAAAGAATACTAGAAACTAGCAGGGCATGACAACTAGGTGCATAACAACATAGCAAGAAAGTAAGCATGAATCCATAAGCATTATCGAAACAACTATAACCATATTTTAAGCAAGCAAATATTTAATAAATATTCAAGTTGAAAACCATGGCTACTGCATGACTATCATGCAAGTTGGTATTGTGGCTTGCCTGGGGTGACAGAGACTTCAGGAAGAAGTGCGGTGAAGCCGCGGAATGACAAGTCGGACGATACGTTCTCGGAGGGGGCTGATTAGAGGCAAGGGCAAAATTGTCATTTTCGCTGTGAGAACACCTAGTTAAAATGTTACCAAAAGATAGAGCTCGACGATACGAAGAAGTGAGCGTTGGTTTCACCTCAATCGAAGTTACGGTTGAAAAGTTGTGAAGGTTGGAAGAACAGGGACTAATCTGTGAAAAATTTATCACCAACGGGTCCCCGAGTGGATAAGGCAGAAGCAGATTTGATAAAATACGCTTTCTAACTTAGAAAACGCACTTCAGGCCAAAGTAGAAATGGAATACGGTTTCAGAATAGAGGAGACGTACTCTGGGACAGCCGTCTCCACTTGCCACGTGGGATGAGGTGCCTGGGCCACTGGTGCGTGGGGCCCAGGGGCAGGGGGAGGGGGTCGGGCGCACGTCGTCTTCCTCCCTCTGTTCGCTCACACGAGGAACATAGGAGGAACGAGGCCAGGCAGGAGCGCTCAGGCGAGGGGGCCGGCCGGCTCCGGCCATCTCCGGCCGAGCCGAGGCCACCAGCGGGTGTGGGAGGCCATGGCGCACCCGTTCAGAGGGTAAGGCGGCACCGGGGAGGAGTGGAGAGGAGGTCGCGGCGACGGGAGGCGCCAGGAGCTTCGGACGGCGGCGGCTCTCGGCGATGCAGGATCTCCGGCGACGAACGGAGGAGATGGGGAGGCTGGTAGAGGTGTGGGGAGTGCCGTGTCGTAGACGGGAGAGGCTGAAAGAGGCTAGAGCAGCCGGACGACGAGGTGGCCGAACGGCGGAGGCGACGGCCGGACTTGTGAGACGCGGCCACGGGGCTCTCCGGCGAGGGGCAAGGGGTTGGGGCGAACCACAGTGACGAGGGGAACGCGGTGGACAATTTGGAACGGCGAGGGAAGGCTTGGTTTGGCCGGAATCATGCCGAGGCC
Organism: Triticum dicoccoides; assembly: GCF_002162155.2. Taxonomy (NCBI): domain Eukaryota; kingdom Viridiplantae; phylum Streptophyta; class Magnoliopsida; order Poales; family Poaceae; genus Triticum; species Triticum dicoccoides. The sequence goes on from NC_041390.1 coordinate 459,470,035, forward strand.
GAGGCGGCCATGGCAAACTCCGGCGAAAAGAGGAGCGGGCCAAGGGTTCTGGTGGGCGAGGAGGCTTGGGGAGAGGCTGGTGAGGTGCGGAGGGACTCGGGTCGTGCTTATATAGCCGAGGGGAGGCTTCTCGAGCTCACGGGCGAGCTCCCGACCAAGCTTTAATGTCGGGCAGAGGCAGGGCATGGCACTGGCATGGCGTTTGCGACGCATTGATGGCGAACCACGACGAGGCAGCGATGCAGAGCGATGCAGTCGAGCACGAGCAATGTCCTGGACAAGGTTTGAGGTAGAGACGAGGAGGGAGGAGACGAGCATAGTGTCCGGAACAAGCCAGAGCACGCCTGCAGCCATGACGCAAGCGTGATCACCATGCGCACTGGCGCAAGTGGCGCTTTTTGGCGTGGCCAACCATGTCCAGTGGATGGACCTTGGTACCCTCAGTCAAAATGAGAAAATAAATCGGTCCAGGAGCAAAGAAGATATTTGCACTTAGCTCTAAAAGTAAATCAGTAAGAAGGTGTTTGTAACTCTGTGTGGTTAAACCAGCTTGGTAACATGGTAACTAGTTTGTCTGATGATGATCACATACTATGATGATGCTGATCACCAAAAATCAGACTAATAGGAGGAGTTTAGATGAGAGTTGCTATGGAAAGTGCAATACTGGCCAGAATCATGGAGTTGGATGATACACTCACATACTTGATCTCTGTGAGCTGAAATTTGGCATAGAGGGGTTATATGTTGATATGAAGCTGCTGTAAAGTTTCATGCCATTTGGAAATACAAAAGTGGCACTTGCTTCACAAAGCTTCATTCTAGAGAGAAATTTGGAAAAATTACCCAGGACACTTGGATTAACCAATTGAGGTAAAACTTGGTGGAGGGACTTTATATAGGTAGAAGCATGTCCTGGTAAATTTTCAGCTCAATTGAAGCAATATAAAATATAGTTTCTTCACAAACTGAAAATCTGACCAGGAACTAAATTTGGAGCTGGGCTCACATAGATGAGTTACATGAGCTCATATTTGGTGGAGAGTCATTACTTGATCATTGGAAGGACCTTTCAAAATTGCAACTCATTTGGATATCCATAGCTTGTACTTCCTTCACAATCACTTCCCTCAGACAGGAACTTTTAAAAATTGCTCTGGAATATTTACTAGGCCAATTGAGTTGAATTTTGGCATAGGTCAATTATTTGGACATGAAAAGATGTCCAAGAAGTTTGGGTTCAAATGGGAAAAGATAAATAGCACTTCCTCCACAATGTGCCATTTAGGACAGAATAGGAAATGCATTTATTGAGCATGATAGGAAACATGGCCAATGATATATTTTGAAATATTTGAGGAAGATATGACCCAAACAATTTATGAGAATTATTTGGAAATATTAGGAGTGACAGAACTATAGGTTGCTTCACAACCTAGGGTTTTAAGGGTTATTCCTTTTATCAGAAAAGGAATATTCCCAACAAAAGAATTTTGGGTTAGGTCAAGGGTGGAAATGACATGATCTTAGGATGATGAAGAGGGTGACAAGCCACTATAAAACCTAGGAAGACATGATCTTCCCAAGTTTCAGAACCACATAGCCACGGAAAAGCAAAACAAAACAGGAAATCCAAGAAAATCAAAGGAAAAAAGAAAAGGGCAAAAATCCAGGCTGTTACAAACCTCCCCCCTTAAAGAAATCTCGTCCTCAAGATTTGGTTGCTCAGGGTTAAATAATCTTTTTGACTTGAAGAAACCGTTTCCAATTCAGGTTTCTTTTATTCATTCTTATATAATATTTTCACTGAATTGGATCTAACTGGCTGTCTTGATCTGGGGTGGTTTGCTTCGCCGTATCTGACATTCTGACAGGACGTACCTTATATGTTCCTGTTCATACGGACTCAAATTTTCTTATCATATATGTTGGCGGAGCTAGCATCCGGAATGTTATTTTTACGGATGTACTTGTCCTTCTTGATATTGATCCTTGCTGGAAAGGTTATTCTAGTATCGAGTACCGAGAATATTCCACGGAGTTGGGGAACATATCTTCCCGTGGAACAAAGAATCTCTTCTATCCAGGCATCGGATTCCTCGAATATAGACATGCCTTCTGGTTCCAAAACAGTGATGTGGATCATATATGTTTCTGCTAACGGATGCTGTCATCTTGCAGGAGTTTCTAACTTACCTTGACTAGCTTCACAGTCTTGAGTATCCAAGTTGTACCAAAGGTTTGACTGTCACTTGTCGTGACTGATAGAAAAATGCACCATCTCCTGATGATAAGATTTGCAGACTTGAATGGCGATGGTCTTGGCAAAGAATCCCATTGTAACACCCCGGATGTAACTTACCCAATATGTACTCCAACTCTTGCCATTTCCGGCGTTAAGTTATTTTTATTTTCTCGGGTTCGGGTTTTGTCTCCGTGTGTTGTTGTCGTTGTCATGCATCTCATATAATGTCATCATGTGCATTGCATTTGCATACGTGTTCATCTCATGCATTCGAGCATTTTCCCCGTTATCCATTTTGCATTCCGGCGCTTCGTTCTCCTCCGGTGGTTATTTCTACCTTTCTTTCGTGTGTGGGGATTAAACATTTCCGGATTGAACCGAGACTTGCCAAGCGGCCTTGGTTTACTACCGGTAGACCGCCTATCAAGTTTCGTACCATTTGGACTTCGTTTGATGCTCCAACGGTTAACCGATGGACCGAAAAGGCCTCGTGTATGTTGCAGCCCAACACCCCTCCAATTTGGCCCAAAACCCACCAAAACCCTCTCCATCATCTAGAGCGTTCGATCACGATCGCGTGGCCGAAAACCGCACCTCATTTGGACTCTCCTAGCTCCCTCTATGCCTATTGTAGGATCAAAAGTATGTCTAGAGGGGGGGTGATTAGACTACTTGACCAAATAAAAACTTAACCTTTTCCCAATTTTAGTTCTTGGCAGATTTTAGCTATTGTAGGACAAGTCAAGCAATCATCACACAATTCAAGCAAGCATGCAAAGAGTATATTGGCAGCGGAAAGTAAAGCATGCAACTTGCAAGAATGTAAAGGGAAGGGTTTGGAGAATTCAAACGCAATTGGAGACACGGATGTTTTTCCCGTGGTTCGGATAGGTGGTGCTATCCTACATCCACGTTGATGGAGACTTCAACCCACGAAGGGTAACGGTCGCGTGAGTCCACGGAGGGCTCCACCCACGAAGGGTCCACGAAGTAGCAACCTTGTCTATCCCACCATGGCCATCGCCCACGAAGGACTTGCCTCACTAGCGGTAGATCTTCACGAAGTAGGCGATCTCCTTGCCCTTACAAACTCCTTGGTTCAACTCCACAATCTTGTCGGAGGCTCCCAAGTGACACCTAGCCAATCTAGGAGACACCACTCTCCAAGAAGTAACAAATGGTGTGTTGATGATGAACTCCTTGCTCTTGTGCTTCAAATGATAGTCTCCCCAACACTCAATTCTCTCTCATAGGATTTGGATTTTGTGGAAAGAAGATTTGAGTGGAAAGCAACTTGGGGAAGGCTAGAGATCAAGATTCATATGGTAGGAATGGAATATCTTGGTCTCAACACATGAGTAGGTGGTTCTCTCTCAGAACATATGAATTGGAATTGTGTATGTGTTTTGATGGCTCTCTCCACGAATGAAGAGGAGGTAGAGGGGTATATATAGCCTCCACACAAAATCCAACCGTTACACACAGTTTTCCAATCTCGGTGGGACCAAATCAACAAACTCGGTCGGACCGAAAAGGTAAACCTAGTGACCGTTAGAGATTTTTGGTGGGACTGACATGCAACTCGGTAGGACCGATATGGTTAGGGTTTGGGCATAACGTAATCTCGGTGAGACCGATTACACAAACTCGGTGAGACCGAGTTTGGTAATAAGCTAACCAGAGAGTTGGTCAGGCAAACTCGGTGGGACCGATTTTCTCTTTCGGTGAGACCGAAAAGTTACAAAAGGGAAACAGAGAGTTTGCAATCCCATCTCGGTGAGACCGAGATCCCTATCGGTAGAACTGAATTGCTAGGGTTTGGCAGTGGCTTATGACAAGTGAAACTCGGTGGCGCCGGATAGAAAGAATCGGTAGGACCGAGTTTGGCTTAGGGTTTAGGTCATATGTGGATATGGGAAAGTAGTTGAGGGTTTTGGAGCATATCACTAAGCACATGAAGCAAAAGGCTCATTAAGCAACACCTCATCCCTCCTTGATAGTATTGGCTTTTCCTAAAGACTCAATGTGATCTTGGATCACTAAAATATAAATTGAAGAGTCTTGAGCTTTTGAGCTTGAGCCAATCCTTTGTCCTTAGCATTTTGAGGGTTCCACTTTCACATCCATGCCATGCCAATCATTGAGCTTTCCTGAAATAGTCATCTTGGAATAGTATTAGCTCAATGAGCTATATGTTGTTATGAATTACCAAAACCACCTAGGGATAGTTGCACTTTCAATCTCCCCCTTTTTGGTAATTGATGACAACATATAGATCAAAGCTTCGACAAATGATAATAAGCATGAAATATATCGTCGCTTTGAGAAGTATGTGACAAGTAAGAGCTCCCCCTAATTTTGTGCATATTTAAAATTTGCTTTGGACTGCAAATGCACAAAGAGTTAGAGTCATGGGTTACTCTTCCATGTCACATACATCTTGGTGGAGCGCTTAAAATGATAAGAATGAAATACATGCACTCATCACCAAGAATAGTGAATGATCACATAAGATAGACAAGATGATAATATTAAGAAAACATTGAAGTGTAGCTTATGATCAAACACATGATCATCAATGTCTCACGAGCAATGACATAGTATCTCACACAAAAGCAAACAAAGTTCGAAAAACCACCAAATAAAACAAGAGAGAATAAAAGCAACACTAAAAGCAACACTCTCTCTCGAAGCCTATGATCTATACATTTTCTCCCCCTTTGGCAACAAGTTACCAAAAAGTTCCTAGAAAATGCATAGTGCTAAGTCAACACTCAGGCTTGATCTTCAGGTGGTGGTGGAGTCCGGAGCACTCCAAGGACGAAGCCTTCTGTAGACGTGGTCGGAGTCGAGGCTGAAGTGGACGCTGGAGCTGGTGGAACTGAGGCTGTAGCTGGTGCAGATGTGGTGGCTCTGGGGTTAGCAACTGGCACTGCAGACGACCTCGGACCTCATGGCACTCTGGCAAAGGCATCAGTTGTAGTCTTGCCTCTCCTCTCCTGCATGTCATCCTGGAGCTGCTCCACTGCAGTCTGAATCTCTGTCACTTTGACATCCAAGTCATAGAACTTTTGTTCCATGATCCTCTCTAAGCTTGCCTGGTTCTGAGTTAGGGTGGCTAGTACTTGCTCAATCCGCAGGGTGGATGCAATCAAGTAACCAAGCTGCTCTTGTTTGGTTTTCAGGAAATATTCAGATGCCTCCTCTTGAGTAGGCATCTTGGCAGCTTTCTCCTTCCTCGCCTTCTCCTTCTTGGCTTGTGCTTGGGCAGATGATGGCTCATTCTCAGTCATGACCACTTGATTATCTTCAAAGTCTGGACAGATGGGCAGGTGTTCCTTGTCCAATAAGTATATCCCCGTGCCCATCTTAGAGTTGATGAGCTCCTGAATCTGTGGGGCATATCCACAGCTCATCTTCTGGTCTGCTGCTGTCCTCTTGATTGTTTCAATCATAAGGCTCATGACTTTGAATTTCTGTGGCACGTCAAAGATATGAAGCAAGTTGATCGCGTGGCCCCTGATCATCTTGTGATCTCCAGACTTGGGCAATAGGGTGTGCCTAAGAATCCAGTTGATGGTTGGCAGCCCTGACAGAAGATAGTGTACTGAGCCAAACTTGAACGTATCAAGTGCTTCATTTGGAATCTCCTTGTACATGTTTGACATTGAGTTGTGGTCCATCTTCTTCTTGGCATAAATGTCCAAGTCATCGTCATGCTCTTCTGGGGCATTAATCAGCTGAGCCCATTCAGCAACTGTAGACTGGTACCTCGTACCCTCTGACATCCATACAATCCTGCCATCTGGATAGAAATGGGCTGTGGAGTAGAACTGCATGATGAGTTCCTCGTTCCACTTTGTGAGCTTCTGCCCAACAAAGTCCTCTACTCCACATGCCTTGAAGCTGTCCTGCACTCCAGGGTAGTACTCTTCGTTGTCCTTGATGTATTGCCAATCAACCCATCTCATATCACAGACAATTGGCTTCTTGTCTAGCAGCACTGTCTCATAAAAGTCTTGCTGCTCCTTGGTGTGAAACCTGTAGTCAACTGCAGTCCTTCTCCTTGAAGCATACGAGTCTGCTTCTCTCCACTTCCGGTGCCCTAAATCTCTCCTGAGTTTCATATCCTCATCCACAGGATTAGCATCATTGTGGTCTGGGATCTTCGGCTTGAGCTTTCTAAGAACATTCTCTTCTTCTTCTACAGCTTCAGGCACTGGGGCCTTGTTCTTCTCAGTAGCTGGGATGCTTCTTGTGTTCCTCTTTGGCTTTGGCTTTGGAGCTGGCTTGGCCTTGGAAGCAGCTGCCCCTGTTCTTATGGCATCACCCATCATCTTGGGTGCCTTAGGTGCTGGTGCAGCTACCTCTTCTTCTTCCTCCTCATCTTCCATGATGGAAGCCTTGCAAAGCACTCTGGCTATAGTTTTCTTCACCCTTTCTTTCCTCTTCTTGCCTTCAGCAGCAACTGGCTCAATGGGAGTGGGCTTCTCAGTTGAAGCTCTGGCCTTTGACATAGGCTGCCTGCCTGCTGGCCTTTTGATCTTCATCCCTGGTTTTATGCCCTGTGCTGGCTCAACTCTCTTGGAAGTTGCTTCCTCTTCTGCCACATAATCCTCATCTTCTGAGTCTGAGGTTCTCTTCTTTCTCTGTCTTGTGGCAGCTTTAGGCAGATTGCCAGGGGTGCTCCTGCTGCCATCATCTGAGGAACTTGAGGGACTAGTGCCCTCACTCATCTGCACTTGCTGCTCTGACAAGTTCTGGCTATCACTTTGGTCTGACATGATGCAAACTCTGACTGCTAACCCTGTGAATAGGTTATAGATGAGATAGAGTGGATAAGCATCACAAAATGCAGAGATTTTTACAAAATAATAATTCAAAAACTTAGTTTTAGTTTACCACTGAAAGCATCTCGGATCTACCGATTTCTAAACTCGGTGATACCGAAGCAGTTTTGGCACCTAAACTAGTGAACTCGGTCAGACCGAGTCATAGTTTGGTGGCACCGAGACTGCTAGGGTTTCACAGAGTTCCAAAATCGGTCACACCGATAAGTAATTCTCGGTCAGACCGAGTCTCACTTGTGCAATGGCATAAGCCAAATCGGTTGGACCGAGTTTTTCAACTCGGTGGGTCCGAGATGGTTTCGGCGGAAACCTAACCCTAAAATTTTCGAATTAAACCTAATCTACGAGTTCATTGACTGGATAGAAGTTTAACAAACGTGGCAAGAATCATGATGATCACAATGTGCTAAGAATCAGATTGGGGAATAGCACAAAGATCGAGTCCATACCCTAGTTCGGCGGAGACTCGCTACGGCGGCAACGGCTGGGTTGAATTTCCGTCGACGGCGACGGAGACCAGCGACTGGAGGCGGCTGGCGGCGAGGAGACGATCCGGAGACCAAGTTGGCAGAGCAGGCTATCGCGCGGGTGAAGGGGTTCGGAGAAATTTCCAAATTTTTGCCCGTGACTGTATATAGCCCGACCCTGTCGGTGTGACCGAGTGGAACAACTCGGTGGCACCGAGATGCAAAACTGTATACAGTTGTTGCAACTCGGTGTGACCGAATGGTTCAAATCGGTTGCACCGAGATCGAAAACCTAGATCAACTTAATGATCTCGGTAGGACCGAAAGTAGGGTATCAGTCAGACCGAGAATCATAAAGAGGTTTTGGAAGTTTAAGTCTATGACGAATCGGGGACTCCGAGCGCTCCTCACACAGAGTGGTTCGAATCTGACTTGATCAAATTTTGTGATGTAGCATGAATAGAGTTTGAGACGAGAAAATCATAGATAGCTAGAGGAGGTTCTTAGGCATTCTTGTCCATCCACTTGGCAAAAGGAAATAAAACCAAACTATCAAAACAACAAGTGGATGTCCTCGAATGAGTAAAATATGCAACCAGCATGCTCACACAATAAGATGGCAAATGAAATATGTGACAAGGCATGCACAACCAATTCTAGCATCTATCAAGCAATTTGCGATGACAAGGTCATCTATATATGAGTATATTGACTTAGGAGTCAAGTGAGAACACTTGATCATAGGTCATACTCATCGTTTAAGCTCAAGCGGGGTTACCACTTTTACATAAAGCATTGTTGTGTTCACATCTTTAGAGTTGCTTTATCTCAAGTCTTAGAGTAAAGCTCCCCCTAGATGTGATATCCCCCCTTAGAGGGATGAACTAACCTCGGGTTTTGTCGATGATGACTTCATGTAGATGTTGAAGATGTGGATGCTCAATGTTGATGTAGATCACTTGGAGCTATCCATTTGAGTGAATTGCACTTTCAATACCTACATGGGTTAGTCCCACAAGGAACAAACAAGGATATCCATAGACATAGAGTGATGCACACACGAGATGATGTCCATGAAAACTTTTAGGTTACCTTGTCCCTTGTCTTACCAACAAGAGGGTTTGTGACTCCTTGAACTAGTGCAAGATGTGGAAGTTGATTGCACTTGTTCTTGCCAAAATGATAAGAGTGAAGTATGTCGGCGGAGTCACCCTCAAGAACTCTCTAGTTCTTCTTCTTTTGGATCCACAACATCTTGATGGGAATCCTTGGAGTTGTAGTCGTACTTGATGAAGTGGAACTTGAAGTAGTCTTGGGAATCCACTTGACTAAGGTCTTAGGAGCTTCTTCAAATGCATCAATTTCCTCTTGAAGCTTGTCCTTGCCTTTTTGCTTGTAGTCTTGTGGTGGAAGATCATCTTGAGCTTGTGTCCCCTTGAAAGAAGTATCATACTTCTCTTGTTGAGGAACAAACTTTGTCTTGGGGTATTTATCTTCTTCCCATTCAACTCCATTGGCATTGAACTTTCATTCAAAACCAACACCTTGATTCTTCCGGTGCATTCCTTGCTTGCGCACAATTTCCTCGAATTGGTTACTCCCGGCAAGGCTTTTGTACACTCCTTTCTCTATAATTCCCTTCAATAAGCTATTTTCTTGCTCAAGTGTAACTTGGCTAAGAGAATCATTAGTGGAATCAAGAGAACTACTAGAAGCAACAATATTGGATTTAGCATGATCATTGTTACTGCTAGAGGAAGAATCTTTCTTGTTCTTGTTACTAGACTTGACTTGAGGGATGTAAGTGGATAAGAGTAAACGCTTGGCAATGTAAGAAGAACTTTTCTTGCGGAGATCATCATTGATTGCTTTTAAGAACTCATGCTCTTGCTCAAGATTGAGCTTTTCAAAGCGTAATTTCTCATGAGCTCTTAAAAGTTCTCGATGATCTTCGAAGATAGTTTCATGAGCTAACTTAAGAGTGTTTAGTTCTTTAGTTAGAGCCTCAATCTTCTCCTTATCATTGTCATTTGTTTTATCTTGATTAGCATGATTAATTGATGTTTCATCATAGTATTCATCACTAGAGTTGTCAACAAGCAAATCATCACCTAACAAGTCATCTTCATCACTATTGAAATCAACATACTCGGGGTGTGTTACCTTAGGACCTTTGGCCATGAAGCATCTTCCAATTCCTTCATTTGGTGAGTCAAATATGTCGTAGGAGTTGGTTGACACAAGTGCTAGACCGGCAACACCTTCATCTTGAGTATCTTCGGAGTCGGAGTGATAACTTCTCTCGGAGTGGCTGTCGGAGTCGGAGCCGGATACCCATTCACCAACATGAGCTTGATGTCTTTGTTTTGTGTAGGTCCTTGATGATTTTTCCTTCCTTTCCGAATCCTTGCTTCTCCGTGAGTATCTTCGTTCATAACGATCATCTCTACTCCTTCTCTCTCTTGGTGGTGATTCTTTGCTTCTTCTTTTTGGAGAATCTTCTCTTCTCTTGTAGGGAGCCATACACTCATTGGAATAGTGTCCGGGTCTTCCACAACTGTAGCAGTTTCACTCTCGACTAGAAGATCTTTTGTCATTGTAGGACCTTGACTTGAAGCTTCTATCTTTGCTTCTACTCTTGTAGAACTTGTTGAAGTTCTTCACCATTAAGCTCAATTCTTCATTGAAGTTTTGTTTCTCACTTGATGATGTAGGGGCTTCACATGAGGCTTTGTAGGCACCACTTGATTTGTTGTGAAGTTCCTCTTTATCCTTAAGTGACATCTCATGAGCAACAATTCTTCCAATCACCTCCGTTGGCTTGAGATCTTTGTAATTGGGCATCATTTGGATCAATGTGCACACGGTATCATATTTTCCATCCAAGGCTCTTAGAATCTTCTTGGTGATGAATCTATCGGTCATCTCTTCACTTCCTAAGCCGGCAATCTCATTTGTGATGAGAGCAAGCCTAGAGTACATTTCAGCGACACCTTCACCATCCTTCATTTTGAACTTGTCAAGTTGACTTTGAAGCACATCCAACTTGGATTCCTTGACGGAGTCGGTACCTTCGTGCATATCAATCAAAGTGTCCCAAATTTCCTTTGCATTCTCAAGACGGCTGATTTTGTTGAATTCTTCGGGGCACAATCCGTTGAAGAGAATATCACAAGCTTGAGCATTGTATTGCAACATCTTCAACTCTTCCGCGGTAGCTTCACGGTTTGGTTCTTTCCCATCAAAGAAGTCACCTTGCAAACCAACACACACAATAGCCCAAACGGCGGGGTTATGTCCAAGAATATGCATTTTCATTTTATGCTTCCAACTAGCAAAATTAGTACCATCAAAGTAAGGACCTCTACGGTGATAATTTCCCTCGCTAGATGCCATACTCTCCTAGGTTGTGAAACCAAGGCTATGACCACCAAAAGCTATGGAGATCAAAGCAAATGGAGACCAAAGCTCTGATACCACTTGTAGGATCGAAAGTATGTCTAGAGGGGGGGTGATTAGACTACTTGACCAAATAAAAACTTAACCTTTTCCCAATTTTAGTTCTTGGCAGATTTTAGCTATTGTAGGACAAGTCAAGCAATCATCACACAATTCAAGCAAGCATGCAAAGAGTATATTGGCAGCGGAAAGTAAAGCATGCAACTTGCAAGAATGTAAAGGGAAGGGTTTGGAGAATTCAAACGCAATTGGAGACACTGATGTTTTTCCCGTGGTTTGGATAGGTGGTGCTATCCTACATCCACGTTGATGGAGACTTCCACCCACGAAGGGTAACGGTCGCGCGAGTCCACGGAGGGCTCCACCCACTAAGGGTCCACGAAGTAGCAACCTTGTCTATCCCACCATGGCCATCGCCCACGAAGGACTTGCCTCACTAGCGGTAGATCTTCACAAAGTAGGCGATCTCCTTGCCCTTACAAACTCCTTGGTTCAACTCCACAATCTTGTCGGAGACTCCCAAGTGACACCTAGCCAATCTAGGAGACACCACTCTCCAAGAAGTAACAAATGGTGTGTTGATGATGAACTCCTTGCTCTTGTGCTTCAAATGATAGTCTCCCCAACACTCAACTCTCTCTCATAGGATTTGGATTTTGTGGAAAGAAGATTTGAGTGGAAAGCAACTTGGGGAAGGCTAGAGATCAAGATTCATATGGTAGGAATGAAATATCTTGGTCTCAACACATGAGTAGGTGGTTCTCTCTCAGAACATATGAGTTGGAATTGTGTATGTGTTCTGATGGCTCTCTTCACGAATGAAGAGGAGGTGGAGGGGTATATATAGCCTCCACACAAAATCCAACCATTACACACAGTTTTCCAATCTCGGTGGGACCGAATCAACAAACTCGGTCGGACCAAAAAGGTAAACCTAGTGACCGCTAGGGATTTTCGGTGGGACTGACATGCAACTCGGTAGGACCGATATGGTTGGGGTTTGGGCATAACGTAATCTCGGTAAGACCGATTACACAAATTCGGTGAGACCAAGTTTGTAATAAGCTAACCAGAGAGTTGGTCAGGCAAACTCGGTGGGACCGATTTGCTCTTTCGGTGAGACCGAAAAGTTACAAAAGGGAAACAGAGAGTTTGCAATCCCATCTCGGTGAGACCGAGATCCCTATCGGTAGAACCTAATTGCTAGGGTTTGGCAGTGGCTTATGACAAGTGAAACTCGGTGGCGCCGAATAGAAAGAATCGGTAGGACCGAGTTTGGCTTAGGGTTTAGGTCATATGTGGATATGGGAAAGTAGTTCAGGGTTTTGGAGCATATCACTAAGCACATGAAGCAAAAGGCTCATTAAGCAACACCTCATCCCTCCTTGATAGTATTGGCTTTTCCTAAAGACTCAATGTGTTCTTGGATCACTAAAATATAAAATGAAGAGTCTTGAGCTTTTGAGCTTGAGCCAATCCTTTGTCCTTAGCATTTTGAGGGTTCCACTTTCACATCCATGCCATGCCAATCATTGAGCTTTCCTGAAATAGTCATCTTGGAATAGTATTAGCTCAATGAGCTATATGTTGTTATGAATTACCAAAACCACCTAGAGATAGTTGCACTTCTCACCTATAAATAGACCCCCCCCCCC
>NC_041390.1:459483393-459485784 GCF_002162155.2 Triticum dicoccoides
GCCCTTCTCCTTCCCCGATGCCGACGAGCCGCCGCCGCCGCCTCTCCGCCTCGGCCACCGTCCGCCGCAGGCCGCCGTCCGCCCCGCGCCGGCGTGCGCCTCCTCGCCGCGCTGCCCTCGGTGCTGGCAGGTGCACCGGAGACCCGATTCGGTGCCACGCCGCCCCTCTCCCTCGACGCCGTCCTCGTCGTCCACTCCTCCGGCAAGTCCCCGGCGAGCTCCGACCGCCGCAGCTATAGTTCCGGCCGCTCCTCGGATTGCATGCCCCGGACGAACCCTAGATCTGTTCTTGAGGGGTTGACTTTTCCCTTCGCCCTTATATTCTTTTGCTTACTTCACATCATCATAACTCCTCATCCGTAGCTCCGTTTTGGGCATATAGCATATCAAAATGTTCGCCTCAGAGAGTACATCATTTCATCTCATTGCATCATTTTCATTTGAGTTCATCTTGATGCCCGAAATGATGTTAGAAGAGTGCTATTTGAGATAATTGTCAGATCTGCTGCTTCATTTAGATATTTGTCATTTTTGCCATGATTAATGTGTGCATGATATGTCCATGAGCTCTACATGTGTTTTGTTATATGTTGTGCCATCTATCCAGAGGTGCAACCCATGTATTTTTGTAATGTGTGTGGTGACTAGCACAAGCTTGCAAAGTGAGGCACTTGGTAATGCTGATTTCAGGGACTTAGCATTTCCACCAAGTCCTTGACCTGTTTATCTCATATTGCCATATGTTCATGTTGTTTCTTAGTGAGCCGTGCCTCTTTTGAGGATGATCAGTAAGGATGTTTTGTTTATCTTGTAGTGCTCTATCCATCCATGTCTTTGTTTGAAATCATGGAGCACCCTAGCTTGAGTCAATCGAGCTCTACTTTTGTCATTTCATGAATCTGGGCAGATTGTCTACTTGTTAGCAAATTTTGCCGAGGATGTTGTAGTTGATACGTGCATGCTATGTTATTGTTCTTGCCATGTCTAGCTTGCATTTTGTGTATTCTTGATGGGTGTATGCTTAGATTATCTTGACTTGCTCCGTAGTGAGCGCTTCGAGCTCGTAAACATGCCTACTTGATATCTGTTTTCAGCATGCTCCAGTTTTCACTAAGTCTGAGAACTGATTATGTTTTGCCATGTTCACATGCTTGCAAATGTGTTTTCTGATCCCTTTTGTCTCAAGGTCACTAAGAGACTTTTGTTAAGCTTTTTGAGTAGCTCCATGCCATGTTTTACTTTGCCATGTTCAGGTCCTGTAGCATGTAGTTTTGTTGCTCCAAAGAGTGCTATCTGATCTGAGATTCTAAACAAGTGTTAATTTCACTAAGTCTGAAATCTGTTTACCATATGCATTTTTGCCATGCTTGTTTGAACCTGTTAATGGATGAATTGGCCGTAGCTCAGTGCTAGTCTTTTGTTAAGCATCATGAATGCATCCCTGCCATGTATTTTGATGCCATGTTTGGGTACTGTAGCATGTTCATCTTGTTGCATTTAGATGGCTACTTGCTGTAAATCGCAGGACGTGGCCATTTTTGAATTGCTTGCCATTTCCAAACCGTAACTCCGATTCCGGTGATCTTTATATCATTTTCAAGCGATTTCATCTCATCTTTCCAGTGGCACACTTGGTTTTCCAAGTTGAGGCCAGGTTCATGCATTCCTTGTCAAATCTTGCATATGCATCCCGCATAGCATACCATGTTTGCATCATATTGTTTGATCCTTGCACGTGGTTGATTGTGTCCTTGTTGCTTGTTTGTCTTGTTTGGGTAGAGCCGGGAGACGAGTTTGCTAACGAGGAGACCGTTGAGTTTGCTTTCGAGGATCCAGTCAACTCTGACAACTTTGCAGGCAAGATGATCATACCCTCGAAATCACTACTATCTTTGCTATGCTAGATGCTCGCTCTTTTGCTATGCCATGCTACGATGCCTACCACTTGCTTATCATGCCTCCCAAATTACCATGTCAAACCTCTAACCCACCATGTCCTAGCAAACCATTGATTGGCTATGTTACCGCTTTGCTCAGCCCCTCATAGCGTTGCTAGTTGCAGGTGAAGATTGGAGACCGTTCCTTGTTGGTACATTTATTTACTTGTTGGGATATCACTATATTACCATGTTATCTTAATGCATCTATATACTTGGTAAAGGGTGGAAGGCTCGACCTCTCGCCTAGTGTTTTGTTCCACTCTTTCCGCCCTAGTTTCCGTCATATCGGTGTTATGTTCCCGGATTTTGCGTTCCTTACGCGGTTGGGTTATAATGGGAACCCCTTGATAGTTCGCCTTGATTAAAGCTTTTCCAGCAATGCCCAACCTTGGTTTTACCATTTGCCACCTAGCCGCTTTTTCCCTTGGGTTTCCGGAGCCCGAGGGTCATC